>NC_031975.2:26143894-26393894 GCF_001858045.2 Oreochromis niloticus
TAAACTATTTTTTCTCACTTTGGCGTGTCTCAACATTCATTATGCAGACATATGTGTCCTTAAGAGCAATTCTTTGTTTTGGCATGTAGGGGTGGAAGCCGTTTTTGTTCACAGTGCGCATTAACAAATGCTTTTTATTTACATCTAGTCAAAAGTGTTGGTAATAGTGTTTTAATCACACTAATTTTGTGATTCTGACAATATCTCAGCTCGCAGCGATGCAAGCATTTTATTTTAAAAACGGCACAAATGGGAATTTCTTCTGAATGGGCAATGTCAGTCTGTTCACAAGCATTTCATTTAATAAAACCACTAGTTTAATTTAACTAGTTTTACGCATCTACTGGGGCTTCTTTCACGTTTGATGCGATCATTTTATTTAAAATCGGGATTTCGGAATGTTGAACTAAGAGGGAGACAGAGCAGTAGTTTTTAACACAGTAAATGGTACAAATAACATAAAGTCCCTTTAGAAAATAAATGCTATAAGTAGGCAGTATCACTCTTTCAAACTAATTGTGTTTTAATCACACTCATTTTGTGATTCTGACAATCTCAGTCCGCAGCGATGCAACCATTTTATTTTAAAACGGCACAAATGGGAATTTCTTCTGTACAGGTAATTCAGCTGTTCACAAGCGTTTCATTTAATCAACCACTAGTTTTAATTTAACTAGTTTTACGCATGTACTGGGGTTTCTTTGACGGGTTGATGCGATCATTTATTTAAAAATCGGGATTTCGGAATGTTGATCCAAGAGGGAGACAGAGCCAGCTAGTTTTAACGCAATAGATGGTCACAAATAACATTCAGCCCTTTAGAAAATAAATGCTATAGGCCTACTTCTAAAACACGTTGCACATGATGTCACCTTTTCCCCCAAAGCAACCAGTATCGCTCTTTTCAAACTAATCCTGTTTTAATCACACTCATTTTGTGATTCTGATGTCACAGCATGCAGCGATACATGCCTTTTATTTATTTAAAAACGGATCATTTTCTTCCGTAAGGGGTTTCATGGTTTCAGAGTAGTTTTTAACACAACAGATGGTCGCAAATAACATTCAGCCTTTAGAAAATAAACGCTGCAGTGATACTACCAAAAACCACTCCTATTTTCATCAGGATTGCAAAAGCCCACTGGGTCATTTAATCGTTGTGATTCCTTAGGAAGACAAAGATAAGTGTATCACTTAGTTGTTGAGAGTACCATGCGAACAAGGGCCCAACCTATTGTCTGAAGTAGGAGGTATCGTTTCTTTGAAATTCCTTAGGAAAAGGTAAAAGCCGACAGGTTACCAGTCGAACGGGGACCCGACCTATTGTTTAAAGTGGCCGGTATCGGCTCGTTTGTAATTCCTCGAGAAGGTAAAAGCCCGCAGATGTACCAGTCGAGCAGGGTCTCGCTATTTCTGAAGTAGCCAGCAACAGCGGACCTTAGGCCTATTTGGCCAGTTACACCGGAGCTCAGCACCTGCGTGCCCCACCCTCATTGTTTTAAACTTGCACAGCAAGGTGATGCCTGCAGCTGTATCGACCTCAGATTTATAGGCCCCCATCTATTGTTTTTGGAAGCACACGGTCTATATGAACCGCTTCTCAGAGCGTGAGACCCTCGCCATTTCGCGTCAGGACAGCGCCGGTGCAGACCATTTCAACCACACAGAGCGTTTCTGACCAGCCGGCGTTGCTTATGCATAGAGAAAGCAACAATACAACGCGGTTCTCTGCTCCAAGACATCCGTGGTCCTTTCACACGGTAAGCATGTGGTTATAGCCAGCGCTTCATAAATGTCAGTCTGACAGCGCAGATTATTCAAACTGTTTTTAAACGTGACTCATTTGTTGTCAAAAAACATTTCCTCTAAATTTGCAAAGTTACTGATTTAAAAATTATATTTTCGAATTTTTAGCTGGATGTCAAACATATGATAGACTCTTGAGCATATTTATATAGCAAAATTCACAGTGGTATAACCATAAACGATACCCAAATGTGCACCAATGCACTTAATGCACGCCTTTAACTGTATGTTGATAAGTGCATGAAGTATACCTTTACCTCTATAGCTGAAAGAGTCTGTATCCATATTGTGGATCTATTGATCTGTTTTTAATGTGGCGCTTTTTTTTTTTCACGACTGCAGATGATGAAATCCTCTTTATTTGAGAAGTGTCCCTAAGCTATTGTTGTTCATACTTACTGAGCGCCCTAGCTATTCTTTACTATGTCAGTAAACTTTTTGACAAGAAAGGTGTTGTAGATTTAAAGACACATCTTAATTGAAGCAAAGGCAAACATCTGAATGAATTTTGGGAGAAACAGGTGTTGACTCATCTTTTTTTAAATACATGACTTAAACACTAAATCTAATTTCAAAGGTTTATTTTAGTTTAAAGAATATAAGAGCTGTTAAGACGATGAGTTTTATTCTCACTGTCCGTGTTATGTTGTAGTATCCATTATCATGTATGCTACTTTGCTCTGTGGACTGTAAATGTTTCATTGTATTCATGAAATAAACCAGACTTTCAATGTCTGAATCTTTTACCGTTTTTCTGCTTTTGTTCACCCAAAGTTGACAAAACCCACAGACATCCAGAGTTAACTCACTAACAGTGTGGACCATCTCAGTGTATTTGGCTGCTTTTTTCCTAAACACAATCAGCTGACTAAGAGAAATGCTGTAGTCATCCACTTTGGTCATTTTGAACGCTGAAGGAGATTTGTTCCATAGACACCTTATACTAGTGTTTCCTGTACTTAATCCATCACTACTATGTTCTATTAAAATTCAGATTCCTTTTATAGTTTGCAGTGAAATTTGTTAAACCGTTGCTTAATGTGACAGAAGTACACGTCACTCTTTACTAACACATTGTAGATAAGTTTATTGCTGGACAACACAGCTAACAGTCTCACACACTCTTTAGATTTTTAAAGTTTTGTGTGTAATGGTTTAGTCTCGCACACCTTACCTTTTCTCCCAGTATCACAACAGTATGACTCCCAAAGTACGGCTCAGTAAACAAACAAGGACTCTAAATTCAGAACAGAATATACAGTTGGAAGATTAATGATTGCGTTTTTTTTTGGGGGGGGGGGGGGGGGGGGGGGGGGGGGGGGGGATTTTTTTATGATGCGTAGTAAACTACCCCCTCTTCTTCTTCTTCTGTGTTGATGTTGTTCGTGTGCGTGTGCGTGTGTGTGAATGCATTAGAAGTCAAAGTATACATTAGCCATACTTACAAAACATTTTTAATTTCATTTAGAACTGAGATTCTAAGTTGTAAGCAGAAATCTTATGCTCAGCCAGAAGCATGTTTCCCCACTTTCACAATGCTGAGGTGTCAAATCCATGATCCAACAGATGGTTTGTCCACACGGGCGAGAAGGGCAAGCCACCCTTACTTACACAACCTCACACACTATAGATTTTTAAAGTTCTTGTGTACAACGGTTTAGCTACAGATATAACTTCTACTTTTGATAAAGATCACTCCCTCTGCATATTTGTTAAGAAATAAAGCATCTTTACTGGGATATTTATTGTCAAACTATACGATTTTCCAAATGTGTGTGGAGTAAATGTTGTGACCAAGAATCATTCAGGATTAACACACAAACTGTTTTGATAGCAGAAACAGTCTGCCCTATAGTTCCCATACTTTACCGCTAGTTTTACAAACACATTCTTCTTCATATCTGTTTAATTGGTTTTTTTATGAAACTGATTTTCAATAGTACAACCAACGTCTAACTTTTCCTTGCTCCCCAGTATAAATGCAAGAATTTTGCAGGCTTTATTGAAACTGCCACAATTTAACACTCAGTGCCATAAACAGAGTTGATCCATGTCTCTATGGACACTGTTTCATACATCAACAGCTCTGAAAATCACTTTTAAAGTAATGTAGAACAGGATCTCTTTCACTCTCAGCGTCTCCAAAAACTCAGCAAACTGACAATCACTCTAAACAAGGGGTTAGTTTATAGGTTTTTTTATCAGGCGCAACACCATGTAATGCATGGATGTTAGACTCTTTCACCAGACCATGCTGCTAGCCCAACCACCAGGCTCAGGGTCTCTGAGCTCTAACCCCGGCTGCCAATGTGCCTCTGAGCCTCTTGTGCCTTTTCACCACCAGACTAAGTTTGTAGTCTCATCTCACCTACTAATATTATTTTATTACAGGACAATATTCAGCTAGGTTACTACGTTGACTTTCTTACTTTGAGCACATTTCTGAGCCCATACATTATCAAACTTTTTCTTGAGTATTTCTGACACTAGCAGCTATACTTCTACTTAAGTAAAAATGCCTGCACTATCGGTATAAAGCTGTCTGTAATTCTTTAACAGTTCATGCAAAATTATAAATTAAACCTGCACCACAGCTAACTCTTTTTAATAACCAATAACAAGTGTATTTCTTAGATCTACTGATACAGCCAAAACACTCTGCTTGTATAATGCCATATTCTCTCCCAGCGTACCCTTGTCTCACAACAGGGTGATTCCCAAAGTACGACTCAATAAACACAGACTCTAAAACCAGAACAGAAAGATAAAGTTGGAAGATCAAAGATTAAGGTTTGTGTTTTTATAGCTCGAAGTAAACTGTCCCCTTGTCTTCTAGGCCTTGGCGTGCGTACCTTAGAAGTCAGATTATACATTAGTCATACTTCCAAAAAACATTTTGAATTCCATTTATAACTGAGATGTCAAGCTGATATCAGACATCGTATGCTCACCAGGAGCATGTATCCCCACCTTCAAAACCTTACGGTGTCAAATTCACAAGCCCAACATGGGCTCCTTCAACACAGGGGCCAGAAGTGCATGTCACCCTTTACTGACACACTGTAAATAAGTTCAATACAGGGCAACGCGGCTAACAGCCTTGGAAACGCTTTACATGAAATAAAACTTTTTAGAAAACCCTTTACAAGAATAAATGTGATGATCTGTTTTACCTGAATCAAATGTATTAGTTTGTTTACTTGAAATAAAAGTTATTTTGGAAACCCTGTACATGAAGTAAAAAGTATCGTGTTGTACGTCCTGGCATTAATATTTCCAGCTGATAAGGACACGTATTGCATTTCAAACGCTTTATACAAAAGAGTTTTAAACATCCACTTTGTCTGTAACGACAGTATCAAGCTACATAGCATTGTTTTTACTAAAATTCAACTTCTTCAGACGAAAGTTTTTCTGCTTTTTAAAATTTTTTATTTTACTGTAACAACCTCTGAATGCCATTTTAGGATGATATTCTTGGAGATTCCATATATATAGATATATGCTTTTGGAGTGAGGGCATCTAATACACAAGTTGTCACTGTGTTTTGTACTACCAGCTGTGAGGGATCTGCTTTTACTTTGTCTCGTGAGTATGTATTTTTCAAAGGAGATCTTCATCAAGTTGATTTGGTACCGTAGTCTTGTTGACAAGATTAAAAGACATGTCCATTAGAGTTTAGCAACATTTCAGTTTGATTAAAATAAAGTTGTTTTTTTTAACTACACAGGGATTTATTTTCTCATCTGAAATAGTTATCATATTGAACATGTCAGTGATGAAAGCAAGAAATAAAGAAAAATAGTAAACGGCTGTCTAATTAAATTGTTCCTGTGAACCTTAAGCCCAAAACAGCCTTAAATCATCCTTTAATATATTCGGTGTTACAAACTTGAAGAACCACAGAAAATTAATCAGTTTTTCAGCCTTCATTCATATTGAAATGTTGAAATCTTTCCTGCTAGACCGAAACTCTACGGTTTTTGAAAATTGCTGCAACTCCTAACAGCCCTCTAAGATCAACCCACTTCCAGATCACGCCCCCTTCTGTTATTTAAAAAAGAAGACCGTCGTCTCATTCCTTCAAACCTTTTTTAGCTCAAAAACAGAAGTATGGCCTCTGCAGCCCTGCGCCACACTGAGGAGGAGGAAAGTTCTGCGGCCGAGGGCACAATAGTACCTGACACGCCCGGTTACTATCGTCCCTTGGAGAAGCAGCAGCAGCAAGCCGACGAGCTTGACGGTTGGGCATCTTCTTTTTTCATCGATACCGTGAAAACCGCGGTGTATCATCTAGTCAACCTAGTAATCAACAGGTACCTCACTGACGAATGCAATGGCTGTAAGTCCGATCATCCCCGCCAGAAACAGCACGAGTGTCTGCAAGTCTTGGAGGATGACTTTTACGCTGAAAATTATTACAGCATCAGAAAAAGACTCCTCACCCCTCGTTTCATTCCATCTATTCAACGGCTTCTGTTTGCTCGCAACATCAAAATGGACGACGTCAAAGTCCGCATGGTGGCGGAAACTCTCTTGCACGAACTGAAATCGGAAAGGAAAGTCTTTGACGCCATAGCCAAGGCATACACCAATCTGGTTGGGTTGGACATGGTGAAAATCAGACAACTACGGTTGGTCGCAGAGTGTTACAAAGGAGGCTGCTAATGTTTTCTCTGAAAGACTGATTCTTTCCAAAAAAAACAAAAAACGTATTGTACTGTATCTTTCAAACAGCTACCCTGCTTATTTTTTTCAAACATGTATCCAGATTTTTCTTTCTTAAAATGTTTAACCTGCATTTTACCACATTTTTAAAAGCATGTATCCTTTTTCAAACATGTATCCTACATTTAGCGCATTTTTAAAACATGTATCCTGATATGGCCACCCTTCCAAGGCCCTGACAAATTACCCGAATCACTATGGGATAAGGATGAGGACTTACCCTATGTACCCACGTAAACGGTGATGAATTGTGAAGTTACAATTCTTTTCTGTAAAAAGCATTTTTATTTTGTATATAAATAAATGTTGATGTTGTGCAACGGGATTGTGTGCTTCAATTTTACTTAGAATGTGCCAAATCACTACAACAGGCGGCTCAAGGCAATGCCGTCCAGAGTAAGGATCTTATTAGCCACAGTGTTTCTAAGATTTTTACGCCCCGTTACAATAACCTCAGTTTTATCTGAACTTAGAAGCAGAAAATTAAAGCTCATGTATCTAAGACATCCCGGCAGTTTAACCAATAAAAGTGGGTATCATCTGCATAGCAGTGAAAATGTACGCTATGCCTTCTAAAGCATATATAATGTAAACAGAACTGGTCTTTGCACAGAAGCCCTTGAAGCTTCATAATTAACCTCAGTGTGTGTGAAGAGGTCTCTCCATTTAATAATAGCTGTAATAAAATGTTATGGTCAGCGGTATCAGATGCTGCAATTTGGTCTAGCAGGAAAGATTTCAACATTTCAATATGAATGAAGGCTGAAAAACTGATTAATTTTCTGTGGTTCTTCAAGTTTGTAACACCGAATATATTAAAGGATGATTTAAGGCTGTTTTGGGCTTAAGGTTCACAGGAACAATTTAATTAGACAGCCGTTTACTATTTTTCTTTATTTTCTTGCTTTCATCACTGACATGTTCAATATGATAACTATTTCAGATGAGAAAATAAATCCCTGTGTAGTTAAAAAAAAACAACTTTATTTTAATCAAACTGAAATGTTGCTAAACTCTAATGGACATGTCTTTTAATCTTGTCAACAAGACTACGGTACCAAATCAACTTGATGAAGATCTCCTTTGAAAAATACATACTCACGAGACAAAGTAAAAGCAGATCCCTCACAGCTGGTAGTACAAAACACAGTGACAACTTGTGTATTAGATGCCCTCACTCCAAAAGCATATATCTATATATATGGAATCTCCAAGAATATCATCCTAAAATGGCATTCAGAGGTTGTTACAGTAAAATAAAAAATTTTAAAAAGCAGAAAAACTTTCGTCTGAAGAAGTTGAATTTTAGTAAAAACAATGCTATGTAGCTTGATACTGTCGTTACAGACAAAGTGGATGTTTAAAACTCTTTTGTATAAAGCGTTTGAAATGCAATACGTGTCCTTATCAGCTGGAAATATTAATGCCAGGACGTACAACACGATACTTTTTACTTCATGTACAGGGTTTCCAAAATAACTTTTATTTCAAGTAAACAAACTAATACATTTGATTCAGGTAAAACAGATCATCACATTTATTCTTGTAAAGGGTTTTCTAAAAAGTTTTATTTCATGTAAAGCGTTTCCAAGGCTGTTAGCCGCGTTGCCCTGTATTGAACTTATTTACAGTGTGTCAGTAAAGGGTGACATGCACTTCTGGCCCCTGTGTTGAAGGAGCCCATGTTGGGCTTGTGAATTTGACACCGTAAGGTTTTGAAGGTGGGGATACATGCTCCTGGTGAGCATACGATGTCTGATATCAGCTTGACATCTCAGTTATAAATGGAATTCAAAATGTTTTTTGGAAGTATGACTAATGTATAATCTGACTTCTAAGGTACGCACGCCAAGGCCTAGAAGACAAGGGGACAGTTTACTTCGAGCTATAAAAACACAAACCTTAATCTTTGATCTTCCAACTTTATCTTTCTGTTCTGGTTTTAGAGTCTGTGTTTATTGAGTCGTACTTTGGGAATCACCCTGTTGTGAGACAAGGGTACGCTGGGAGAGAATATGGCATTATACAAGCAGAGTGTTTTGGCTGTATCAGTAGATCTAAGAAATACACTTGTTATTGGTTATTAAAAAGAGTTAGCTGTGGTGCAGGTTTAATTTATAATTTTTGCATGAACTGTTAAAGAATTACAGACAGCTTTATACCGATAGTGCAGGCATTTTTTACTTAAGTAGAAGTATAGCTGCTAGTGTCAGAAATACTCAAGAAAAGTTTGATAATGTATGGGCTCAGAAATGTGCTCAAAGTAAGAAAGTCAACGTAGTAACCTAGCTGAATATTGTCCTGTAATAAAATAATATTAGTAGGTGAGATGAGACTACAAACTTAGTCTGGTGGTGAAAAGGCACAAGAGGCTCAGAGGCACATTTGGCAGCCGGGGTTAGAGCTCAGAGACCCTGAGCCTGGTGGTTGGGCTAGCAGCATGGTCTGGTGAAAGAGTCTAACATCCATGCATTACATGGTGTTGCGCCTGATAAAAAAACCTATAAACTAACCCCCTTGTTTAGAGGTGATTGTCAGTTTGCTGAGTTTTTGGAGACGCTGAGAGTGAAAGAGATCCTGTTCTACATTACTTTAAAAGTGATTTTCAGAGCTGTTGATGTATGAAACAGTGTCCATAGAGACATGGATCAACTCTGTTTATGGCACTGAGTGTTAAATTGTGGCAGTTTCAATAAAGCCTGCAAAATTCTTGCATTTATACTGGGGAGCAAGGAAAAGTTAGACGTTGGTTGTACTATTGAAAATCAGTTTCATAAAAAAACCAATTAAACAGATATGAAGAAGAATGTGTTTGTAAAACTAGCGGTAAAGTATGGGAACTATAGGGCAGACTGTTTCTGCTATCAAAACAGTTTGTGTTGTTAATCCTGAATGATTCTTGGTCACAACATTTTACTCCACACACATTTGGAAAATCGTATAGTTTGACAATAAATATCCCAGTAAAGATGCTTTATTTCTTAACAAATATGCAGAGGGAGTGATCTTTATCAAAAGTAGAAGTTATATCTGTAGCTAAACCGTTGTACACAAGAACTTTAAAAATCTATAGTGTGTGAGGTTGTGTAAGTAAGGGGTGGCTTGCCCTTCTCGCCCGTGTGTGACAAACCATCTGTTGGATCATGGATTTGACACCTCAGCATTGTGAAAGTGGGGAAACATGCTTCTGGCTGAGCATAAGATTTCTGCTTACAACTTAGAATCTCAGTTCTAAATGAAATTAAAATGTTTTTGTAAGTATGGCTAATGTATACTTTGACTTCTAATGCATTCACACACACGCACACGCACACGAACAACATCAACACAGAGAAGAAGAAGAAGAGGGGGTAGTTTACTACGCATCATAAAAAATCCCCCCCCCCCCCCCCCCCCCCAAAAAAACGCAATCATTAATCTTCCAACTGTATATTTCTGTTCTGAATTTAGAGTCCTTGTTTGTTTACTGAGCCGTACTTTGGGAGTCATACTGTTGTGATACTGGGAGAAAAGGGTAAGGTGTGCGAGACTAAACCATTACACACAAAACTTTAAAAATCTAAAGAGTGTGTGAGACTGTTAGCTGTGTTGTCCAGCAATAAACTTATCTACAATGTGTTAGTAAAGAGTGACGTGTACTTCTGTCACATTAAGCAACGGTTTAACAAATTTCACTGCAAACTATAAAAGGAATCTGAATTTTAATAGAACATAGTAGTGATGGATTAAGTACAGGAAACACTAGTATAAGGTGTCTATGGAACAAATCTCCTTCAGCGTTCAAAATGACCAAAGTGGATGACTACAGGCATTTCTCTTAGTCAGCTGATTGTGTTTAGGAAAAAAGCAGCCAAATACACTGAGATTGGTCCACACTGTTAGTGAGTTAACTCTGGATGTCTGTGGGTTTTGTCAACTTTGGGTGAACAAAAGCAGAAAAACGGTAAAAGATTCAGACATTGAAAGTCTGGTTTATTTCATGAATACAATGAAACATTTTACAGTCCACAGAGCAAAGTAGCATACATGATAATGGATACTACAACATAACACGGACAGTGAGAAGTAAAACTCATCGTCTTAACAGCTCTTATATTCTTTAAACTTAAAATAAACCTTTGAAATTAGATTTTAGTGTTTTAAGTCATGTATTTAAAAAAAAGATGAGTCAACACCTGTTTCTCCCAAAAATTCATTCAGATGTTTTGCCTTTGCTTCAATTAAGATGTGTCTTTAAATCTACAACACCTTTCTTGTTCAAAAAGTTTACTGACATAGTAAAGAAGTAGCTAGGGCGCTCAGTAAGTATGAACAACAATAGCTTAGGGACACTTTCTCAAATAAAGAGGATTTCATCATCTGCAGTTCGTGAAAAAAAAAAAGCGCCACATTAAAAACAGATCAATAGATCCACAAATTATGGATACAGACTCTTTTCAGCTATAGAGGTAAAGGTATACTTCATGCACTTATCAACATACAGTTTAAAGGCGTGCATTAGAGTGCATTGGTGCACATTTGGGTATCGTTTATGGTTATACCACTGTGAATTTTGCTATATAAATATGCTCAAGAGTCTATCATATGTTTGACATCCAGCTAAAAATTCGAAAATATATATTTTTAAATCAGTAACTTTGCAAATTTAGAGGAAATGTTTTTTGGACAACAAATGAGTCACGTTTTAAAAACAGTTTGAATAATCTGCGCTGTCAGACTGACATTTATGAAGCGCTGGCTATAACACACATGCTTACCGTGTGAAAGGACCACGGATGTCTTGGAGCAGAGAACCGCGTTGTATTGTTGCTTTTCTCTTATGCATAAGCAACGCCGGCTGGTCAGAAACGCTCTGTGTGGGTTGAAAATGGTCTGCACCGGCGCTGGTCCTGACGCGAAATGGCGAGGGTCTCACGCTCTGAGAAGCGGTTCATATAGGACCGTGTGCTTCCAAAAACAATAGATGGGGGGCCTATAAATCTGAGGTCGATACAGCTGCAGGGCATCACCTTGCTGTGCAAGTTTAAAACAATGAGGGTGGGGCACGCAGGTGCTGAGCTCCGGTGTAACTGGCCAAGATAGGCCTAAGGGTCCGCTGTTGCTGGCTACTTCAGAAAATAGGCGAGACCCTGCTCGACTGGTACATCTGCGGGGCTTTTACCTTCTCGAGGAATTACAAACGAGCCGATACCGGCCACTTTAAACAATAGGTCGGGTCCCCGTTCGACTGGTATACCTGTCGGCTTTTACCTTTTCCTAAGGAATTTCAAAAGAAACGATACCTCCTACTTCAGACAATAGGTTGGGCCCTTGTTCGCATGGTACTCTCAACAACTAAGTGATACACTTATCTTTGTCTTCCTAAGGAATCACAACGATTAAATGGTACCCCCAGTGGGCTTTTGCAATCCTGATGAAAATAGGAGTGGTTTTGGTAGTATCACTGCAGCGTTTATTTTCTAAAGGGCTGAATGTTATTTGCGACCATCTGTTGTGTTAAAAACTACTCTGAAACCATGAAACCCCTTACGGAAGAAAATGATCCGTTTTTAAATAAATAAAAGGCATGTATCGCTGCATGCTGTGACATCAGAATCACAAAATGAGTGTGATTAAAACAGGATTAGTTTGAAAAGAGCGATACTGGTTGCTTTGGGGGAAAAGGTGACATCATGTGCAACGTGTTTTAGAAGTAGGCCTATAGCATTTATTTTCTAAAGGGCTGAATGTTACTTGTGACCATCTATTGCGTTAAAACTAGCTGGCTCTGTCTCCCTCTTGGATCAACATTCCGAAATCCCGATTTTTAAATAAAATGATCGCATCAACCCGTCAAAGAAACCCCAGTACATGCGTAAAACTAGTTAAATTAAAACTAGTGGTTTGATTAAATGAAACGCTTGTGAACAGGCTGAATTTACCTGTACAGAAGAAATTCCCATTTGTGCCGTTTTTTAAAATAAAATGGTTGCATCGCTGCGAGCTGAGATATTGTCAGAATCACAAAATTAGTGTGATTAAAACACAATTAGTTTGAAAGAGTGATACTGCCTACTTATAGCATTTATTTTCTAAAGGGACTTTATGTTATTTGTAACCATTTACTGTGTTAAAAACTAGCTGGCTCTGTCTCCCTCTTAGTTCAACATTCCGAAATCCCGATTTTTAAATAAAATGATCGCATCAAACAGTGAAAGAAGCCCCAGTAGATGCGTAAAACTAGTTAAATTAAAACTAGTGGTTTTATTAAATGAAATGCTTGTGAACAGACTGACATTGCCCATTCAGAAGAAATTCCCATTTGTGCTGTTTTTAAAATAAAATGCTTGCATCGCTGCGAGCTGAGATATTGTCAGAATCACAAAATTAGTGTGATTAAAACACTACTACCAACACTTTTGACTAGATGTAAATAAAAAGCATTTGTTAATGCGCACTGTGAACAAAAACGGCTTCCACCCCTACATGCCAAAACAAAGAATTGCTCTTAAGGACACATATGTCTGCATAAATGAATGTTGAGACACGCCAAAGTGAGAAAAAATAGTTTAATTAAAATCCCTATGGTTTGATTAAATTAAGTTAAAAACACATGAACTCATATGACCCCACCGTGTTTCCACACATGAACTCGCATAACCCCAGGACCTGAACACGCATGCGCACACGCACGAAACCGGTCAAACCGGTTGTCAAACCGGTTTGGTTGGCCGCCATTTTGGATTGCTGCCACCTTATTACTACTGATGACAGACCAGGACCATGACAAAAAGAGTCCATGGTAGGAGGACCCAAATGCAGGATACACAAAATTCTTTAATCCATGTGGCTTAAGACCCAGAAAAGCAATAACAAAGGGAAGCAATGCATACAGGTTTAAAAACAAAGGTAAAAAGTACAGCATAAACTAAAAATGTAGAAGGAACTGTAAAAACTAAAAAACACACAAAAGTGTAACCTGAAAGCTTTACAGCTGAGCTAAACAATGACAGCCTGATAAGTGAGAGGAGGTTTATATAGGCTACAGAGGAGACTGATTGAATGCAAGGTGTGCCACAAAAAGGGCAGGAAACAGAACAAAGGCTGGAGCAGGAAGTGGCTAATGAAGCACAGGTGAGACTAAACGCATACATTTATCAAGAGCAGCAAACTGCAAATGGAAGAAATTAAAAGTGACAGGAATACGAAAAGATCAATGAGACAAAAGAAAACAGAAAATGACTTGACAAGCTCAAACATGCTAAACCATAGATGCACAGTTTGTGATGTTATGTCTCCATAATGATACATTTTTAGACATTTTGGTGGGGGGGGGTCAGACACTGAATCAGCACTGTACATTAGCATTGTATGCACTGTGAACATGTAAGTTTCATTTAACTTTGTGGAAAAGCTAGCATGAAGGTAGTTTAACTGAAAAAAACTCCTATCATAGCCTGCTGCTTGGGACAGAGACCAGCACACAGAAACACACACTAACAAAGCTCCACTTCCATCCCTCTGAATCTTATTTACACACTTCAGATGACACCCTCTGAACTGAACCGACAGCTAAAATTGGAAACTTCACTGAAGCAGGGAGAAGTACCTATTTGAAAACATGAATGTCTTATTCCGATCAGTAATCTGCTATCTGCTTCCCTCCACTACTCGAAAATCCCCCCTGATCTCTCCACTCATTTAGAGCCAGTCCACTTCCGCCTGTTCACGTCTCCCTTTGTGAAGGTGTAATTTTTCACTGCACATAAGAGCCTGCCATCAGACATAATGCAAGGTTTTGACTCTGGCTTTTTGTGCCACTGGGGGAAGATTTTACTCTCTGAGAAATAGCTGCAATTTTTGCAGAAATTAAGACCTATTTTGCTACTTTAACTTGCTGTTTGATGCAGTTATAATGAGTCTGAATTACATGAAATGTGTCCTGATTTTGACACAGGGACAGAGAGAAGGAGGCGGTAATTTTAGAATCTGAAAATACGTTTGATAAAATATTTATACAGAATGAAAACCAGCCATGGAAACAATCAGTGATGGTAAATTCTCTCTTTCCAATGCAATAAAAGAAAGCCTTGACATGCAAGTCTACTTTTTTGGCTTTTTTGCTCTGAATATTTAAACCAGAAGAATTTAGTTAATATTTTTGTCCTTAAAATAAAATGGAAGCAGTACAATATATTTGGAATTGGATTACATGTCTTTAAGTGTCTTAACTCTGTAACTGAGCTTTTATGTTCAATATCTCTTGTTTATAAAAGTCAACCTGCAACCTCCAGGGCTCAAAAATGAAGCCAGCATGTAAGTGCCAAAAGCTGCAGTTCCTCTTGCAACCACTTGAGGTTGACAATCCTCCCATATTAAACTTTACAACAATAAAATGGATGTTTACAATCTGCTACCAAAAACGGTTTTGACCTCTATGATTAGTTTGTCTATGATTCTGTGGCTACAGATGCAGCTTGCGTGCATGCTTGCTACCATTAGCAAATAACTGAAAACTCCTACCTGTCATCCAAGTATGTCAACATCCATCTGGCTACAAACTAATATATGGCAGCAGCAGCCAAAATACTGATGTAGATGCTTCAAAATGCAAAATGGGGGAGGTTATGATGGCTTTTATGTTTGTTTTCATCTCAAATATATTAAAAGTTATAGTATTGCTTTATATTTTTCTTTTTTTTTTTTATATGAGAATGTTTCTGTCCTTCACCAACATGAAGATTCTTACAGTTCGAAAGGGAGAAAATGTCTAAATTCAAATTCTACACAGACTGTCCTTACAGGTTTGTGTTTGCTCTGTATGCTTTCAGGTGTTCCCATTTACAGGTACCTGTGTTCGGGGGGTTAAAGCATGCAGACCATTGTACAATTAAAACATATAAAACCAATGATGATGACTCTGCTACTAAGAATAGAGCTTCTCATCGGTGAGGCCATGTCATTATCCGCTCATTGGCTCATTGGCTTAAACACACCTACTAACTGTGTCCAAGCTAAAGCAACACTAATAATCCATCAGTATATCAATATCAGTGTTCAGTTAGTTCAGTAAGTTCAATTATATTAAGGGGACAAACAGCGCATGTAGTCTGAGAATGTAAAGTGAGAATGTCATAACTGTCCTTTCAGCAGCTTACACTCTATTTTTTCCTCATTTCATGGCATGCAGCATTGGAAATTTAATTGCCCCCATATCTGACCCTGCTTTCAGATGTACACAAAATGATGACACGGTCATCGCTGACATTACTTCATAAAGACAGCATTCCCCTCTAGCCAGGAGCCGTCCTCTTTATCTGCCGTCTCTTTGTCCTTCTCGTACTTCTTAACCTATCCTCCCTGTTTCCATTTTCCCCTGTAACCTTGTGAGTTTGCTTTAATATTCATGGTGATTGAACCTGCGGGGAATTCAGCATGTCTCTCTAATTTATGGGAGATTGGCTTCATTATTCACCCGGTGATTTAATATGCATCATAGGATTGGTGAGTGAACATATGAGACAGGAAATCTGAGAAACCTGCACTCAGGATCACAGTGGTGGTTGGAGTTAAACTTCTGAAGAGTTGACTGATAGTTTCGCCCCAGGCGGTGACTCTAAGCCCCTCTTTTGTCAGTTCCTCTCCTTACACTGTCACTCTCCTTTTACCTCATTGCTTTTAATGACACGGCTCCATGAATAGAAATAAAAGCTTGTGGTTTATTTTGGTATTGTGTTTGTTAAAGTAATTTTTTTTGAGATCTTAATGTCAGGTGAAATGTTTATTGTGCCCTGTCTTATTTTTATAGGAAGTTATGTAAAAAATACTTCTCAGCAACGCCAAGGAATACCTGCAGTACTGCAGACAAATTTGTGCCAATTTTATACCACCTAAAGACATACACTATTGCCAAAAGTATTTATTCTTCTGCTTTATAAATGTATATGAACATGAGTGACATCCCATTCTTAATCCATAGTGTTTAATATGATGTTGATCCGCCCTTTGCAGCTGTAACAGCTTCAACTCTTCTGACTTTCCACAAGGTTTAGAAGAGTGTTTATGGGATTTTTTGATGATTCTTCATATTTGTGAGGTCAGACACTGATGTTGGAAGAGAAGGCCCCACAGAACACGCTGAGGTCAGAACTCTGTGCAGGCCAGTCAAGTTCTTCCACACTGAACTCGCTCATCCATCTTTGTGGATCTTGCTGTGTACACTGCTGCACAGTCATGTTGGAACAGCAAGTTGCCATCTCCAAACTGTTCCCACAAATTTGGGAACATGAAATTGTCCAAAATGTTTTTGGTATGCTAGAGCATAAAAGCCCCTTTTTTCCATTAGTACCTAGTTGGATTGACTTGCTACAACTCAACTCTGATCGACTGGTTTTCCATTACAATTTAGTACCTTCTGATGTGTGTCGTCATTGTCAAAGCAATGCGTCCAAGCACCCATTCTTTCACAGATGTTTGTAGCAGCAGTCTGCATGCCTAGGTGCTTGAATTTATACACTTGTGGACATGGAAATGATTTTAACACCTGAATTGAAATACTTGGCTAGGTGAGCCAATCACATAGCAGCAATTCAGTGAATTTAGGCATGCAAAAATGGTAAGATGACCTGCTGAAGGTCAAACTAATCATCAGAATGAGGTAGAAAGATGATTTAAGTAATTCTGGACCTGGCAGACAGGCGGGTCTATTTTACAAACTGCTGATCTGTCTGCTGGGTGCTCATCTCTGAGCACACAGCAGCACAAGACAACAATTCATAGTCAGACTAGTCCACAGACCACTGAAAAACCATCCAATAAATGTTATTCTGTAAGAGCCGCTGGTGAGGATCAATCTTCTGACCCGAAAAGGTTTCTTGTGGTGATGGAACGTGGGTTATAGCATGTTGTTTAACCCAAACCACCAACACCAACCAATCAAAAGAAAAGCGATTGAAAAAGAAAAATCAGAAAGCTAAAAAAAAAATGCAAAATAAAGGTAAAATGCAAAAGGTCCCTACTTGATGTGTCAACAAGCTGTGCCACCGCCACCTCTCCATACTCCTTATGTAGACTTTGTAGTTTTAAAAAAAAACTGTTGTCTCTCGCCCAATATTGCCAAAGGACATTTTGTGGGCTGTGATGGCAAGTCACACATAGTAAGATCCACACCTCACCATTAGTTATTTTCACTTTAGTTTACTTTGTAGTCACTACATTCAGTATATTTTGCTTGTTGTCCAATATATTGTTTTATTATTAAATTAGTTTATTTTTCCGTCCTTACAATGTTGATATGGAGTGCACACATATCAACATTGCAAGGTCAAAATTTTGTTTTATGTTGTATTTATGTTGTAGCCTCATTGGACTGAACCACATGCTTCATTGGGGGGAGGGTGTTTGGAGTTTGTTTCATTGTTTTGTGTTAGTTGGTTATATGGAAGCCATTTTTATCTTCCCCTTGTGTGTCATATGGTTTAGCTAAACCAGTATTTAAGTTCCCTGATGTGTCAGTTCTGGAGGTCTATGTTTTTTATCATCATTATTATTATTTGGTATGAAAGAAGTGGTGGCGGTAATGCACCACATCACTGTTTGGCAACTGCCAAAAAAACAACAAAGAAGAAGTAGTTGTTCAGGGGGTCAGTTTGTCTTAGACTCAGGGAAAACATGCAAACTTCACTTTAAAGGTAAGAAAAATGCATTGTTTTTTTCCATTAAAACTCAGACAACACTACCTAAAATATTCTATTTAACAAAATGCCGACTCTTTTCTCTTCCCTGTATTGCTCTTTGTCTCTCTATCCACATCCATGCATACATAGCTATCTCCAGCAACCCGTCTTTCCTTAGCTGGCTTTCCCATAAGGGCCACATTCCTCCCAGCTCCACTCTCTGACACATTTACTCTGTGTTATCTTTATCCTTTCACCTCCCTATGCTAAAAAGGGCATTTGTATTCCAGAGTCAGCCTGGCAGGGTATGCTTATCTCTTCAGAAGGCCTTTGAAAAGGCTCCGATTCTGCAGAGGCAACCTCTGTGACATTTCATGACACATTAACAGAGTTCAGTAGGGGGCTAACTAGACAACTATTGGTAGCAGATCCATCAAGGCTATGATGGGAGATGAAGTATTTGGTTCAGCATCAAACAAAGCACGTTATTCCCCAGTGCAGGCGAGCAGGACGGGGAATTCCTAACACACCACGCCTGGCTTCCAGATGTGTACCATGATAGTGACAGACACAGATGTGACCTGTGCAAGGTATTTGAAGCTGAGTGGGCTTTGTGATTCTCAAGTTGCTATGAGTACTGAGACAAACCAAAAGGAAAGTGGAGACTATAATACTGATTGATCTTACCTTAAACTCCTCTGGTTTTATAATTCTCAAAAAGCCAATGAGAAGTGGACAATGCAGACAGTGGCTTGGGTGTAGATCTAAGGGCACAGATAGTCATAATAATGGTCAGTGAAGTCTGGTGTTTGCTTCGGACCCATGTAAGTGCTGTTGCTATGAAGACAGATATAAAACGCTTAGACTAAACTATAAAACAAAGCTGCCAAACATTCATGGCTTCAACCAATCAAGTGTGAGGATTTTATGTATTCACTTCATTCACAAGCTTTCATTTATTTTTATAGTTTTAACAAATATTCTATGAAAATCAGTTATGGGATTTATTATTTTCATCTGCTTTACTTAATAAAAATTCTATTAAAGTGGGAACTGTTATGCTAATCTATAGTTTCATCTTTCTAATTCTTGGGTTTTCTAGAGGAGCTTTGCAAAATAAGCCTTCTTTATCTCATACTGGGCCTTGGTGCAGTTCCTCAGGTCCTCTTCCACTAACCATGATAAGTGTGTTCCTCATGTTATTGTTAATCTTTATCTGCCACCAGCCAGCAACACCAACCTCACTAGAACCTGCTGTGGGGCCTGAGCTACGAAGAACGTTCTTATCTGGTCTCACTTGCCTTAAAGTAAGCGGTCAGGCCAAGTTGTCCCAGAAAGTTATCAATCTAGCTATAAGCATGTTCATGTGAATAAAGCAGTGTTGTTAGCAAACGACCACAGACAAGCATGAACAAGTTATCTCACTGGGCCCAAAATCCTGCTTTGTAGAACTGGCCTTTGGTCCACTGCTAGCTCTAATCTACCAGATCATCTAATCTAAATCTAATAACTAATGTTTATAAATCTTGTTTAACTCTTAGATTATCTGTTTCTGAGTGCAGTTTTGTGATTTCCAGAGACTCAACCAACTATAACAGCAAAATCCTTGTTTTCAATCATTAAAAGTACAACAGCCATAGTGGCCTTTTTTATGCACTGACTTTACTTAAGTAACATTTTAAGTGTTTTGCTTCTAAGTGAGGTTACTCTAACAGCGTAGTATTACTAAATTGCATTTAAGTAACAGATCTGAATTCTGGTGGGAAAAAAATCACTGCTACAGATGTCCTTTAAAGAGCTTGAGGAAAATGTTTGAAAGAAAGAGAAAAAAACAATGAAATGTATTTGGTATTAAATCCTCCACGCATGCAGCAGTACATCATCTGTGCGCTAAATAGAAAAGTAATTTATTCTCTTGTAAATATGAGGGGAAAAAAACTGTCTCCACTTATAAAAATATCAGATGCATTTCTGTCTTTCCCCGTACAAAATACACTGCAAACATACTAAACTGTGTTACTATGCATGTCAGCTTCTTTTCCCGCTCATGTGGACTTGTGTTGTCAGCACAGCTGGCCCTCAGCTGACAGCAGTGTAATGTGTGGATGGTCTTCAGGTCCTGGCACATTTCTTCTTGCAGGCCCTCTTGGATAATGTTTTCTCAAAGCTGTGAAAGCTGTCAGGGCTTCACTGCTTACTGGGGCATATATCATCTACAAGCTGCCTCAGCCTCTGTTCTTTTTTCATCTTTGTTCTGCTTCTTTTTTCTTTTAAGGTGTGTAGTCGCTCTTTAAAGCTGCATATACTGGAAAATTACTTGAGGAATTCATCTTACAAATCCACTGATATCATATTTGTTAATAGTTTACCGTAGATTAATATACACATTGCAGCCTGTTCAAATACGGATCTTGTATCGTCCTCATTGCTGATAACTATGCATTTAAAGATACTCAGTAAAAGATGCACGAAAAACTCACCAGCTCCATATCTACATATCTGGGCCCTTTCATCTTCCTGAAGCTTAGGCCATTGATAACTGCCTGCCAGCAGCCTCTTTACTACCTGTTCCCATCTCAGTCCTGTCACTCTGATGTCCAGCAGCCAAATGTTTTCACAGCCCTTCCTTCTTATTTTTCCTTGTCGGTTACAGTCATCTGATGTTTTGGTGCCAGTTTTGTCAGGGTGTGGCCGAGCCATCCCCTCCACCTTCTCAAGACCTCTCCTTCCCTGTGCTGGTGCTCTGTCTACCACCACAAGTTGACTTTTTTTTCTGCCATGAGATCGAGAGAATTTGGTTTAGGTACTAGATCCTAAAAGTCTGAACGTTCCACATGTTGGCTTTGTAGTTCTCAATTTCTTCGCTCCATATAGCAGCAATGATTTGATGCTTGAATTGAGCAAACATAACTTGTTGCGTCGGCGGATCTCCTTGGAGCTATAGAGGCTCTGATTTTATCTCAAATGTCTTCAGAACAGAGTCTGCCTATAGGGCTGGGCGATATGGCCTAAAATCCATACCGCGGTATAGTTTGAAGCATGTGCGGTAACAATATATATTTCGCGTTATATTCTTTTCTTCTGTATACCGTATTTTCCGCACTATAATGCGCACTTAAAATCCTTTCATTTTCTCAAAAATCAGCAGTGCGCCTTGTAATCCGGTGCACCTTATGTTTGAATTCTGGTTGTACTTACTGACCGCGAACCGATTTTATGTGGTACATGGCGCTCAAAAATCTGTCTAAAATGTTTTAGTATGACTTTGGTAAGAAGCCACACCGCTTGATGGATTGTCGAAGCATTACGGCTACTGTAGTCAGGAGCCTTGCGGAGTAATATCCAGGAATCCATGAAAACAGAATGTATTAAATTTAACAGAGTTAGAAGTTAGCAGGAAGTTAGCTCGCTAGTTTCCACCTAAACATGATATAGCATGTTCTGACAGAGATTTCAGAAAAATTAAAATGTACAGCTCTGCTATCACTTCCAACATAAATGAAGACAGAAAACTAAGCAGCAGTGACTTTTTTTAGGGTTACTGAAGTTGGGCTAGCTGGTATATAATGATGTGCTGCGTGATCACTAGCGATACAGCTATGTTAGCATAACATAAACAGTGAAGCTGGAGGATGAACGCTAACTTTTTTCCACTCGATAAAAGTTAATGTGAGGGTTCCCGATGGTTAGGGACAAATGCAATCGCATGGCAGGATGTTGTAAACGGACCAAACTTCAGTCAGAAGAACAACTGAGATAATCCATCCACAATACGAGGTTAGTCATCAATATACTGCAGCAACATGGGAATAGAGCAGCTGTGAGAGAATTCAACATTAATGAATTAATGGTACGGAAGTGGAGGAAGCGCAGTTTTTGGCTTCCCTCATATTCCAAAAGGTGGTTCATCTCTTCGCTATTGCTGTCGCCGGCATAATTTGCAGATGATATTGCTTGCAGCCGCTACGATGCTTTCGACCAAAACAGGCGCAGCTTGATGACACCATGAACATGCGCTATCGCGGTAGAGCGGTATAATCAAAATCTCTACCGTTGGCGAAATTCATATTGTTTCTGCAGTTTACCGTTTATACTGCCCACCCTTAAGTCTGCCCCATCTTGCTTGTCTGTCACCCCACCGTTAAGAAGTTTGCTTCTTCTAGGAGTTCATGGTCCAGCCAAATGAGTTAGTTCCTGCCTTTATTGACCTTCAAGGTCTTGCTCTTAACTGTGTGGATGTTCACACCTGGGCTTAACATCGACACTATAAGCTTTTTTTGTCTACCCTTTAGGATGTTGCAGGTCAGACTAAGATTGTTCACAGACATGGTTCCATCTCCAAAGGACATATTTTGTGTGCTTGAGTACAATGTTGCTCTATTTCCGCATAGTTTAATCCTGTTACTTTACACTGGCCAACTTTGGTAGGATTTCACACCAGAAGTCTACTCTTCAACTTCTTTTGAACTTTTATTCTTTTTATTCTACTGAAGAATTTCTGCAATTTTTCCAAAACTGCAATGGTCTCTATACAAATTTAAAAATGTTATTATTAGATATTATCTGCTGGGATCTGTGGTGCAAGAGTATCAGTCCTGCTGCTGTTTTCTGTGTTGTGTTCCCCAAGAGATCTTGTCAACAAGACAGCTGACACAAGGGCCAAGAACTGAGCACTTATTCAGATCAAAGGTATGAAACAGATGCCAGAAAAGTGTCAAACCCGAAGAAGAAGTGACGCCACAGACACCTGCCTGTCCTGCAACATGTTAATCACTGTCAGCTTCTTTACAGTGATGTCAGGGTGTACAGAGTGCCATCACGACCTGCTGTTATGGAGAGGGAGATTTGTGTTTACAGAGCTGTTTAATGTCTTAATGAAGTCACTTGCGTGAAAAAGATAAATGTCTGTTGCAAGAAAAAAAAAAGTTCCCCTGTGTAGAAGAGGTTACATTTCTGCTGAAACATGGAAAAGTAGATACTCAAGTGATGCATTTTCTATTTCTCATTCTCTGCTTGGTATAAATAACTGTTTGCACAAAGCAGAATGCAATTTATAAAGTCTTTTCAGAAACATTTGGGCCCAAACTAAACCTTGGTTTCTGGGGGGCGGAAAGGGAAATAGAAATTGTTTGTTCTTATTTCTCACAAAGAAAAAGAAAAAGAAAATTGAAATGGCAGCTGTGCATTTCGGAAGTTTTTCCTTTGCCACAGAAGTGCCTCTGCTGTAAGGACAAGTAAAAACCCTGAGCCTGTGTGATGGCAAAACATCACAAAGGCTGGAAAGGAAAGGTTAAAACAAAATGAAAGCACGTACGTAAATTTACCTTCAGACCACTGGGCAGTTGGAAATCTAGAGAAGCTTTGCTGATGAAAAACTGCAAAGAAAATCTGTTAGCATCGTCTCATCCTCTGTCTTTGTCAGAGTGACTGGAAACAAGAGACAGGCGGGAACAATTAAGAAACTGAAGAGGTGGGGTGATAAACACAGGAAGTAATGCTACAGGAGACACACAAGGAAAGCTGGTAACCAAAATTGAGAAGGACAAGAGAATCCAACAGAGAAAAGAATAGACAGAAGAACAAGAGAGAGCCAAGGAATCAGAACTTAAACACTATCAAGGTTGGCAGAGTCTGTTTTGAAGCCTGAAGCTGAGACCGTTTTTAAACTGCATTATTTTTTAACTACAGACGACTGCTTTTTGACTCCCGTAAGGACCATAATTTACCATAAAGACTCACCAAACAAAAAAAGTAAGGGCCAATGACTTCCTTTTAAACCAGTGGATTTGACTCTAGTGGGGAAAAAAATAGAAGTTTTAATTGTGTCTGCAGTGGCTTCAATTTTCAGACCGGAAAGCTATGCCAATTTTTTTTAAATGCAGTGATTGTGCAGTTTTTCTTGTTAGCTTGTTGGTGGCATGTTGATGCAGTAATTGGCATTGTTGACTCACAGTAAAAACTACAAATTTTCATGTAAATTGTTTTCCCTGGTGCAAAAAATTAGCAAGTACAACCACATGGATAAAGTAGAGTAATTTCAAATAAAACATTGAGTTGAAGGATGAGAAGAACCAGCGACTGACGATATGCACAAATCGTTTACAACGACCTCTAGCCAACAACTGTTTTTATAACTCTGAATAGAAGTATTTGGAAATGCTCTTAAAAATATCCTGACCTTTTTCAAGAGATAAAATATATATTCAACTTAGTTTGTTGTACCTTTTCATAATCAGTAATGTCTGTGTAGGCATATGATTGTGATTGGGGGATGTATGGAGAAGGTTCAGTTTAGGAATGAACAAATGAAAGTGAGCTGGTATATTTTTAACCTTAAGGACTATGAACTCTGGAATAATATTTAGGTCATGTGAAAATAGAAATTCTAGACTTAGTTATGGCTAATCTAGAAGGTCTTACAGACACTTTAAAAAACAGAGGTACAGTGAATAATGTTAACCATAAAGCAAAACTAACTTCTCATAACTACGGGGATTTAGGGGGTTTTCAAAGCAAGCATATAACCATGAAATTCTTCCACAGCTAAACCTGAAGGAGACACAATTGCGGTATCTGTCTTCGGTTTGCTTCAAGGTTGGAAATATTTCCCGGATTGCTTCTGTCAGGGCCTCCATGCCTCCACTGCTGCCCGTCTTTGTCCTCTTTTCCCCGTTTTCTCCTTGCCCATTTCTGTGTGGTGGTATTTGTTCAGTTCTCATTCTAAGAAAGGAGGACCCTGCAATTTTTGTCAGTGCCACTGGTATCGGTAAGCACAGGATTACCTCCTGAAGGAGAATGTCTGGCCATCAGTTCAAGCTCATTTGGGTTATGCAGCAGGACAACAAAAATGTAAAAACTGAATTTTGGTTTTTTTTCGGGTTATCTTTGTCAAATATTAAAATTGTTTCATGATCTGAAGTGTGGCAAATACTTAAAAGGAAGAAAAAAATCAGGAAGGGGACAAATACTTTTTCACAGCACGGTATGTTGTGCAAGTAACAACATAATTGTTTAATTAGTAACTGCAATGTAATGTAGTACCATATCCATTACATCACTGCATTATAGACAAATGTAATGTATACTGGCCATGATGTACCAATTTATTAGTGAGACAGTGCTGTTATTTCCTTCTTGTCATTTTCAGAAGTGCGGCGTCACTGTTGTGAAGCAGTTTTTAATGTCTCACTTGCACTTGCTGCTAGGATTGAAAGACATTAAAGCACAAACCATGGTCTCCTGCCTGATGAACCAGCAGCTTAGGTTCAAGCTTTTTCACAACAGGGTGTATCGAGGTTTGGCGAGATTTGGGGTCTAGGTTCATGTGGACTCCTGGGTGTTGCTGGTCTCAGTCATCTAATCATCAAGCCACAGTACTTATACCCCAGTACTGTAACATTGAGCCCATCTCCAGGTGTTTTACAAAGATTTCCTCGGTGTGCTTGATCCTCTTGTGTACCATCCTGCTCTGTTTGCTCCAGTCTGATTCACCAGCTCAAGGCCTGAACATCATTCAGACGACTAAATATTTTGACAGCTAGACAGCTTCTGGTCACAAACCTGTTTTCTTTTTTTAAGTAACAGGCACCTCCATCGTATTCAGCCAAAAGGTTTCCTTTTGTTCTGACTTCCCTCTCTCTCCACCTGCCTGACACTTAAAGTGCAGCCTGGAGACAATCAAACGCTAATTACTTCAGACTCAACTCCCTTCGAACCTTAGACAATGAGCACTTACCTCTTTCCCTGTATTACCAGTAATTTGTGTCCCGATTAAGGAGGGAAGGATGTTTTTGCAGTTTCATCAGTCGGAAGGGTGGGGAGCTTTGTGAGACCTGGACATGATGTCAGGATGCTGACAGCTCCTCCTCACAGCTGAGTTATTACTTTGAGAGTTTGACTGCAGGTACAGCACGTCTTCTTTTTTTTTTTTTTTACACTACACCACTGAGCTACAGAAATGTGTGTTTGATCGAAGGATTAAGCAGAAAAAAGATCCTCTTGTTTCATTTATTCAGTCAATATTGGGCCTGTCAGTTCTTCCCCTCCTTTTTGCAAGTCAAAAAAAGTTTTAGTCAGGTTGCTACAACAAATTAAAATTCATTTATAGGCACTTAGTGTTAACAGCGAAACAAAAGACTTTGATCACTTTTATTTTTCCCTCCTTTCCCTCCCTCAGGCGGTGTTAATTTGGGTTGCATTTTTCCTGACTCACAGTATAGGTGCAGTCCTGTTCGTTAATATTCATTGTAACAGAATAAGCTAAACACACACTTTTAAAGTAGGACTGCTCACCGTTTCGCCAATGTCTTTAAAAAGAAAAGAAGTTGAGCTACATCAGCACTTAAGTGTCGAAATTTGCGACGAAAGTATTGAATTTCAATGAAATCCCTGCATAACACAAGGGTGAATCACATTAATGTAAATTTAATATCGCAGGATCGGTGCTGTAAATGTGTCTGTAACTGTACGTCAGTTGAGCCACATTACAAACGCCTGCCTAAATCAGTAATACTGCCAGTTCAGATAGTTCATGAATAAACACCAGGTGTATTGTATAAAAGAGAAAGTTACGTGATGATCTGTACCAACTGGCTCAACAGCTGATCCAGCTGTGCAGCACATCTGACACACCTAGCCCTTAAGGACTAAATTGTTGTTGTGTTCAATTTATTTCGATCATGTAAACAATATACAGAAGCTAGGAAAGAAAATAATTGTCACAAAACGCTGTGTACAGGCAGGAGAAGGACCCAAATGCAAACTCACCAGAACGGGGACTCAAAACATAGCTTTATTAACAGAACGGGAAACAAGGCGATACAAAAACAGTACAAAGCTAACTGGGAAAACTAAACTGACGGGGAGGCACGAGGAAAGTCACACAGCTTGACAGAGGACGCGACAAGGAACTGAGGGAGACGCAGACATAAATACACAGAAGGATAACGAGGGACGTGGGAACACACAGGGAACACAGCTGACACTGATAATCATAACGAGACAGGGCAGGAGCAAATACAACATGACGTATACTGACGGGAGACTGACAAAGTAAAACAGGAAGTACACAGAGGCGCAGACAGGAGGGAGAGAGAGAGCACGGGGAGAGCACAGACATAACGGGCTGGGGAAAACATGGAATAAAACACAAGGAGGAGAAACGAGGCATGGGAACTCACAGATATATGGAGGGGGACACATGGGGTAAAGACAAGAGGGGAAATCTAATAAACTAAACCGAACAACCTACGAACCATGGAATAAATAAAGAACAAAATACAAAAACACAAGAAAACTAAGGGCACTGGGTCAAAATGACCCAGGACCATGACAATAATATAAGAAATGATATACAAAATAAACCAAAATACATAAGTGCAGCCTTCTGGACAGCTTTGCAAAGTGTGCAAGTTGCAGTTTCTCAGTAAATGCAGGGGAAGATGAATTATTTTCAAACACTTTGTAGCTCCTCTGTCTTATGATGTGCATTTTAGATCACAAACTGTTAAAAGCTCACTTTTATTCATTTATCTTAGACTGTTTACCTGTAAATGGATGGATCCTGGCAGCCTCCAGTTGCCAGGGAAAATGTCTATTCCTTGACTGGTTGGCAAGTGGTTGCTGGAGGTTTCAGTCGCAAAGAGGATGACACACCAAAAGCCTTCTTACAATTGCTTTGATCAACAGCAGATTACCCCAGTCATCAAGATGCTAACCTGTCTGGAAGCACTTGCCACCTACTAGCAGGAAAGCAGTGAAAGTTGAAAGTGTGATGCAAACCAGAAATGGACTTGCACAGCTGAAAAAACATCCCAAAAACAAAGAGAACAGAGGAAACAAGCGTATGGCTGTGGCGGTCTGAGCCTCAGCGTGTGTTTCTGTTTCCTGTTTTATTGTGATAGTCTCTTGTCCTCTGTGAGTTATGTTATGTTCTGCTTCCCCTGTCTTGTCAGTCAGACTATGCTCAGTCGTGTTCCCCAGGTGTTTCCTCTCTGCTCTCATTCCCTCTTGTGTATATATTTCTGTGTCTCCCTTGTCTGTTGTTGCGATCTCCCTCAATGTGTGGGCTTGCTGTTCAGTGGTTCCAGTCAATATGCTGTGATATCTGCCAGTTTAGGTTCTGTGTATTCTTGGAAGTTTAGCAATAAAGCTCCAGTGAGTTCAGCCCTGCATCTGCACATATAAGCTCAACATAAAAGACTTCTCCTTTCGGCTCTGAGGATCTTGTCTCACTCGGGGACAAAAAATGCGGGGTTTTTTTACAATGTTCAATTTTTTTACCTTCTCCGTATACTTAGTTTACAGTTCTCATTTAGCATTTGTCCTCTAATGATGATTCTTGGCTGCTTTACAGTTTTTATGCCAGTAATTGAAACAACTTCAGGTTTCTGTAGCATACTTTATATATAAACACAAATCTGCTAATTTTACCCTGCTTATATCAGCAATTAACTCTTCATTTCACTCATTTCTGTTACCTTTACCTGCCTCTCCTTGCGTCTTTGCTTAAGTTCCTTCTCCGTGTCCTGAATGTTAATGCGGCCTGACCAGCAAACTGCTCCCTGTTTTATTTAAAGCTCTTTTGTCAAAGTCCAAATTAAAATCTACCGCATCAATTACATTTTCCAGCATGGAAAAGTGTCTGCCGAGGTTGCCTCGGGAGGGTCTGAAAAGCTTTTGATTTTGAAATTATAGCGTTAGCTTTGGACCTCATCATCCCTTTGCCCCTTATCTCATTATTGTGATGTCCCTCGGTTTCAAGCTTTATATTCTGCAAGCCCTCTGATCATAGCCCTCTATAGGTATTTTACCTAATGTTCTAATAGACTTGATGGATTTTTAAACAGGGGGGAAAAGTTTTTAAAAGTCTCACTATTCTGTCAAGTACTTCAAGCACATAGAGATTGAGAGTACATTCAGAGCAGTTTGAAGCCTGACATTTTAGGGTTTATAATCGACCCCTCTTTAATTATAAGTTAGTAAAAGTTCATATTTAATGAACTGTGCACCTACCCAACTAGTAATGAAAAGGTTGAGATATATTTTAAAAATAATAGAAATTCCGAAAGTGTCAAATTCTGTGCATTATAAATCACAGAAGCTCTACAAAAGCACAAAAACTTCAGATGCAGAGTTTTTCAAACTAAATAACTATATTATTTTATTCTATGTCATGAGTTTTAGAATGAGGACTCAAATACACACGTGCAGGCAGACGGGGTAACAGAAAGCAATGCTCTTACTATGGCAGCTAGAAGGTCCATCACAAACAAGTGCCTACATGTGAAAGTAAAACTTGAGCAGGCGGGGAGGTAGTACGTGTAACTTACAAGAGACATGAGCAACGGCAGGTGCACTCATACAGATTTTGTGCAGGTTTGGAAACGTGTGTACACAATTCTAATTTTTTTTAAAAATGCGTAGGTAATTAATTACCTGATTATGTATCCATGTGTATTTTGTGCCATTATGCCTATGCCTATATTTGCCATGTGACAGCGAGATGCTTAGCTGTAAGAGGTAATAGATGAAAAATATTTGTTGGCTATAGTACATGTCAAAGGCGAACAATCAGAGAAGGTTATGTCCACTGTGACTACCTGTATTGATAACTCAGATATCATCATGTTTGCTCTGCGGCAGCTGTTGTGGTTTCTGCACACCTTCACCTTCCTTTCCTCCTGGTTTGATGGAGTCATTGTTTGCTGGATGGTAAGATGACAGTATTTTACACCTGCACACTAAATCATTCTCTTCTTGGTTACAGTGCTACAGATGGCACCCTTCTCCTGCAGTCTTGAGTCAATAATCCGATCCAAAAAAATATATCTAAACAAGTTGCTGCTGTCGAATTTTGCTCTTATCTTTCTATGCATTATAACTTCTCTTCACAGTTGAACCCGAGGAGCATTTTTCTGTGAGAAGATTTAAAACCTGGCAACTACACAAGTCTCATGAATATACATTAATAATGCCATCAGAGCATGAAGTAGTCTTTTCAACATGTATTGGGTTTTAGCTGGTATAGACTATATTTCCTCAAAGAAATCCTCCAAAGTTAGCTTTCAACTCTAATGATGGTCATGATTTATGAAATGCACTTAATGTTTTATTCAATATGTCCTATAAAGCATATAAAGTCTTCAGAAAAACTGTTTCTAGAGACCACAGAGCAAAGGAGCCAATGGCTGTTTCCTCATAGACTTCTATACAGGGGAAGTCGTTTTTGCAGCCAGGGGATATGCCCCTAGTGGTTATTAAAAAGAATGCAGGTTTAAGGTGCTTCCATGGTGGCTTCCCTTTCAGACTTGAAGGCTGTGTCTATTTATGATGAGAAACACACTAAATAAACCACAAAAAACAGGGTCATGGGCACTAAAGTCTCACTGATGCACATGGAGAGTGAACGCTGGCCTTTCTGTAGTTCAAATTCATGAAAAAGTTTGGAGCTGGGTTGTTTTGTATGAGGTTACACAACTGCAGACCAGTCAGGGTGGCCATTCTGACTTCTGTCCACCTCCGAAATGCTAACAAGGACGTAAGCATCGGAGCGGGCCCATGGAGCAATGGAAGAAGGAGGCCTGGTCTGATGAGTCATATTTCCTTTTACATCACATGGATGGTCAAACACCTGGCAACAGGATGCATTATGGGAAGCATATGTCTGTGAAATGTCTTGGCTGGTGTGATCAGGTAGAGGATCAATAGGGGGTCCATGACCCTCTTATGGACACTCCCATAGGGCTTACAATCTGGGACTCTCCACCAATTGCTCTTAGAACTGAAGAAGTTTCTCAAATGAGAGGTGAAATGTCTTGAAGGAAACTTAAAGAAGTCCAGATGGTTTTCTTTCCAAGCTCCTTAGATTATGGGAAGAAGTTAAACCAGCAGAGTTAGTGCAATGCTTTTGGCAATGTTCTGCTGCGTAACGTTGGGTCCTGCAGACCATGTTCACCCTTTTGTGGAAACTGATGACTGTGACCTGTTTCAGGAGGATAACATGCCTTGCCACAAAAAGGGTTCAAGAATGGTTTGAGGAGCACAACAACGAGTTTGAAGTGTTCACTTGGCCTCCACATTCCCCAGATCTCAATCCAGTTGAGCATCTCTTGGATGTGATTGACAAACAAGTTCAATCCATGGAGGCACCACCTCTAACTTACCACAGCACACCTTCAGGGGTGTAATGGAATGCATGCCTCTATGGGTCCGGGCTATTTTGACAGCAAAAGAGGGACCACCACAATCTTAGGCAGGGGATCATATGTCATCATGTTATGCCTCATCTGTGTATGTGATATATTATTTGCTGTCTGTTAGAATCAGAAGAAGATGCTGATTCGCTTGGTAATTTGGTAGCAGTCACTTTTTTCCACAGACCATCCGGTCACTTATTACAAAAAAATCACATCAGTTAAGAATAGTGTCATGTGAGGAGGACTTTAGTGACCATATGCTGCATATGAAAAACTAATAGGATATGCTTGGTGTCCCGAAGTTTCTGTCATGGGTTCGGACCAGTGGTTGCTGACTCATGGATTACATCGAGGCAATCCCCTTCTATGGAACCACAGTGTTTTCATTTCTTCCCGTTTCATCTTTCTTCTCACAGGGAGGCTTCCTGGGATCATTATTGGGACATTTACAGCGGCTCTGTTTTCACACATCAGTTCTGCTGTGTTGTGTGAGAGCACACAGGCGCTGTGCACTGTGCTGCTTGAGCAGATAATGCAACGCAAATACAATCAGCTGCTGCTGCCAGTGAGCAGAAATTAGCATTTGTGCATGCTAATTACTTATTATGATAAGGACTGCAGAATTAACCAAGAGTGATGAGGAAGATGAGCTGTAACAATGATGACATCCTGATGGTGATAACGACAGCGATCCATTTATTCCTGATGGTACTAGTGATGAAGAACGCCGGGTTACTAGAAACGACTGGATTATTATAATGCCGATGTGCAGCTCCATCCAGCATATTAGCTCATCCTCCACTCTGATAAGCATGTACAAGTGCAGTGGTGGGATTATGCAAATGGCCAATTGAAGAAGCTGCCAGTTCCCTGGCAGTCGACTTCAAAGCGGCCAGGACCGGAGATGGAATTAGTGCTCTGCCTAATCCCACTGGAGGAGGGCGGGAGGGGGAGCTGCACTTTATTAATGCACCAGCAAGCTTAATCAGAGAGGGAGAGGAGGGGGGGGCAAAAATGTATAAAAAGCTATAAAATAGTGGCAGAATGAGAAAAGATGGGGTGTACAGGAGGTGAAGGAGGACGATGAGAACAAGAGATACAGAGTGTAGTGTGCATGATGTGTTTGTGAACAGGGAGAAAGAGAAGTGCAACATAACGAGGAGATGATCAAAGAGAATTTTTATGGCAGACCTGGAACGTTGTGATTTCCACAGTTTCCAAAACAGAGATCCTTTTCCTGCCAAACTACCACACCTGAAATTCACTCTAACAGCAGGGTGCAAACCGACCCTTAAGGGCAGATCAATACAAACACTGCAGATACTTGCATGTACACTTTTATGTGGGGAAGTTGTTCTCGGTGTACCAGCACCGACTCCCTAACACAGACTCGCAGAAACAATGTGCCTGTTCTGCCCACGAGTTTCCTGTTAAATTATGCAGCATGACTTTTATTTTTGGTGGGATAATTAGAGATTATTGTTCAGCATCTCCATGTCTTTTAGAGAATGTAGGGCGCCATTCTGTACTGAGATTTCCGAAATCTCACTGTGACCTTTACAGTCCAAATGATAAACTATGGTTAAATTTCTACTGTTCATGAGACTGCAGTCACACAGGAGGAGTTCTTTTTTCCATTTCGTATTGCTCCACACGTTATCTTGTGCGCTGCTAAAGGCATAGCAGAAAGGATCACTAAGTCAGAGATATCCCAAGAACTACAGGCTAGATCATAATGAGCTATAGACGGGATATACATGGCCCTGGGGAGATGTATCCTCGTCAATTTGGCTGTAGCCAAAGTGTCAGTTTTGCTTAAAACGGTTCTTAACTTACAGATTGTTTTACATAGCCCTACATGAAAAAGCAACTGCCTCTATTTGTTAAATCAAAGGTTACCTGTGATTAAGCACTTTTTTTGGAGTTTACTTATACTAGCCTCACCTGGGCGATTTTTGGGAGATTTGAGTCCCATTGCATCCAGAGAAAAACTAACACAGGATTTCATAAAAAGAACCTTACAGCAACAGTCAAACATGGTGGTGGTGATGGTAGTGTGATGGTCTGGGTCTGCTTTGCTGCTTTGACCTGGACAAATTCTGTTCTCTACCAGAAAATCCTGAAGGAGAATGACCAGCCATCAGTTTGTGCCCTGAAGCTCAAGCACACGACGCAGCAGGACAATGATCTAAAACACACCAGCAACTCCACCTCTGAATGGTTAAAAAAAAAACAAAATGAAGGTTTTAGAGTGGCGTAGTTAAAATCCAGACTTACATCTGATTGAGATGCTTTGACGTGACCTCAAACAGGCCATTCATGCTCGAAAACCCTCCAGTGTGGCCGAATTAAAACAATTCTGCAAAGAAGAGTGGACCAAAATTCTTCCACAGTGATGTGAAAGACTGCTTGATATTTATCACAAATTGTAGTCCCTGCTGGCACAACCAGTTTAGGGAATTTAGGCTATTATGTTTTTCAAATAGGAGCAAGTAGGTTCGGGTAGCTTTCTCCCATTAAGAAATGAAATCTTTTAAATACTGCAATTTGCATTTAGTCTTATCATATCTTTGTCTAATATTAAATTTTGTCTGATCTGAAACATGTAAGTGTGATGAATATGCAAAGAACTAAGAAATCAGGAAGGGGGCAAATACTTTTCCATTGCACTATATATCCTTTTCTTTGTATTCCAGTGATTCAGATTTAAATAGCGTGCTTAAGAGGAAGACAACTGGGGGAAACACAAGTATTACTGCCTGCTGTACTACTTCACCTTGTTTTAATGATGAATCGGGCAGATGTGAAAGTAATGGACCCCTTCGAGGACTTCTCTTATACTTCAGCATCCACCATGTTGTCCTTGGAGTGCTGTGACCTCGCTGATAAGTCACAAAAAATTAGTAGGCACATGGAGTTTGCAGGCACCCTCTGCTGATATAATTTAAGTAAGTGCGAGGAAAGTGTGCTTCAGCCTTTCTTGATTTCTTTACGATAGACAAGGCTCTTCTTTACAAACAGACAAGATATGACCTGACCGTTAATATTAGAGGATAAACAGTCCTATTTAAAGTAAGGCAGGCAGGACAGTGCTGCAGTGGCTTAAATTAGTGGACTGTGAACCAGGATATGGATGTTTGTGTCCGATAGGCAGATTAGTTTTTGTCTTTTGGTTTGACTTCAGTTTAGACACAAAAACTACTTGGTAAGGTTTAAAAAGTTGTCATGTGCGATAACCCTGGATGCTGAAAAAAAGACTTTATTTTATTTCAATGCACTGTGTACTGTGTACCCTCATTTTGAGAGCACAGGGTTAACTATTCCCCTTGGCAGCAGCATTCAAAGCAACACACAATCCACAGCCCACGTCAGCCACAGCAACATTCAAAGCACAGTCAAGTGAATATTTCAAGGTGTTTACTGAGGTCAGTGCTGGCTCTAAGGCTATTTTATGTGTAGCAGTAATAACAATGAAGTCTGTCTTTCAATAAAATAAGGCATTATTTTTATTTTAATGATATTTTTATTCAAATATTATTACTATAAATGAAATGTCCTGTGGTAGCGCTAAAACAATTATTTTCATAGCGACACACTAAGTCTGATTCATGTTGATAACTATGATTGAACAGGAAGGGGACACTGAGCAGCCATGCTCAGTGTGATAGCCAATTATCTGGTTACATATTTTCATACCACCATTGGTAATAACATAAATTGTGGAATAAGTATTTTTATTACGGAATAATTTGTGTCGTGATTCAGTTTAAAGTTTGGTCATGTTCCTTAAGGCTATGAAGTCAGCATACCCAGGATCTCTTTCTGTTGTCTTCACATACCCTAATGTGGGCAATAAGGACATTAAGCGAACTCACTAAGGTAACCCAGGGTTTCACCTGCACATGTACATTAAAGCAGCATCTGACCAATCACAATTATGGACAATTAACTGTGGGGCTGATTTTCCAAAGGAAGATAAAAACCTATACTGTGGGAAAAGTGAATGTGTATGTGTGAAATAATAACTTAATAATAAAATCTAACCCACTTGAAGCAAGGAGGGAAACCAGCAGAAGTGCCAGCTGTGTAAATTAACAGACATATCAATATATAACAACTCTGTTATTAAGACATGGGGCATCTGATGGAATATAATTTGCTTTTCATTAAAAAAATGCTTAAAAGACAGGTTTAGTTTTTTTGTTTCAGCCTCAGCCACACGTAGGCTACAAATATGTGCTTTAACCTGTTTTAGGATCATATATTATTGTTTATAGAACAACAAAATAGCTGTAAAAGTCTTTGAATTAAGAAATAAAGTAATAAAGTTGTTGGAGGAGGCACATGGGGTAAGGTTAACTGACGATTTTAAATTGACCATAGGTGTGAATGTGACCCTTCCAGGATGTACCCTGTCTCTCGCCCTATGGTAGCTGGGATAGCCTCAAGTCAGCCGCAGCACTGAACTGGATAAGCGAAAGATGAATGGATGGAATAAAGTTGTGTCTAAGAATTTATATTTCTTACTGATGCTCATCAGGGAAACACACAGATATTAGAATCTACTAGGAAAAAAAAAACTTTCGACCCACCTTGTGCTTGTTCAGCACACGGCGGACAATTAGATCTTTCAGGAATGGTGACCTTTTTTTTCCGGAAAAACTGGTCAGCAAGTGTTGAATTCTAATCTAGAGATGATTAGGTTCACAAAACAAGTTACCATGACAAAGTACCCCGGTAAGATGTGAAACACCACTGTAGTGCAGAAAATGCATATATATTTGTGGTATCCGCAATGTTATAAAATCCTTCCAAAAGTTCTTTGACTCCAAAAGTTGATCACTTCTAATTTTCTGTCCAAACCAAAATAAACGCATAATTTCGTTATTGAAGGTGGTAATAATAATAATAATAATAATAATAATAATAATAATGTATACTTTAATTTATCCCCATAGGAAAATTACTCTCTGCATTTAACCCATTCACTCTGAATGTGAAGCAATGGGCAGCCAATCCAGCGCCTGGGGAGCAGTGTGTAGGGAGGGTACCTTGCTCAGGGTAGCCATTCAGTGGATTCGAACCCCCGACCTTCCATAGGGGGACCACTCTACCTACTGAGCTATCCCTGCCCTTGTAACAACCCCTGTAATAAAGAGGGATAAAAAGCAGCTTGCAAATAATATAGTTAGTATTGTTTTATTGATATTATAAATGACTTTAAAGTAACTATATTTGTTATAAATGTGTAGCATTCAGAGGACTTTTTTTTTTTAAATCCTTAAAATTTAGGATTAACTCAGCAAATGTTCGTCATTTCATCCTTTCAGTTTCTGTGCAGCTTTAGTTTTCAGAACCATCTTTAAACGAACAGCAGCTCAAATGTATCAAATAATCATAGACAGATCGGCAAATTTTCAAACTTATGTTTAATGAACCCACTGTGCTGCTGAGTCTGACACACACACACACACACACACCCACACACACACACACACATATATGTGGGTGAATATGTGTCTGTTCAAATCAAGAGAATATAGAAAAAACAGTGTGTCAAACTGTCAGACTGTCTTTTACATTTGGCTTTACACTTTGCTTTATATGAATGAGGTGGAGGTTGGGCAGGCTGTTGCTGGCTGAAACTGAAGCAATGAATTGTTGCCCGCCAGCACCTTCACATGGACGTTTGAAGCTACTGTGGAAATAACTGTAGCCTGACATCATGCTAATGTTAAGCTGCTAAACCCAATGAATGTGTTAGTAGCCTGTGGACACAGAAGGAGGAACGTATTGACGTGCCATCCTGGAGGAGATGGTCTACCTGTACAACCTCTGCAGGGTCCAGGTATCACCTCATGCTACCAGTAGTGACACTGAGCCTCACCAAATGCAAAACTAGTGAAAAAAAACTGTCAGATTATGAGGGGAAAAAATATCAGTGCCCCCCACTTGTGTGTGATTGTTGTGTCACATTTCACCATGCTGTGATTTTAATTCAAAGTAGCCCCAAATATATTTTGTTATGTCACAAGCACTGTTAAAGCTGTGATCGTAAAGCCCAGCTGCATTTGAGCTATCACAAAACAACTGATAATGCAGCGGTCTCAGTCATCATTTTCAAAATAAGACATGACTCCTCTCTTTCTTCGTGTCTCTTCCTCACCTCCTCTGCTTGTGTCTCTGGTGGGAGGGACTAAGACATGAGTGGAGGTGTCAAGGGTGTGGCAAATGGAAACAGGGGAGTATTTACAGTGGAGAGAGTGGTTAACTAAACAGGCAGAAAATGGGTGAGGAAAGAAGCAAGGATTACAAAATGAAAAAGCATTCTGATGCTTTGTTTCTGTGTCAACACTCACCCCCTCTAAAGAAAACCAAAATGTTTCAGAAATTACTCACTGTATCCCGAGTTTGCGATTTTGTATTTGTAGCGCTGGCAGAATATATTTCACAAACAGTTACAGCCTATAGTGAACTTAAAGTATCGCACAATGCCCTGTGATTGGTAATACACAGCTGATGTAAACTGTATCACATTGCAATTATAAACTGTTTTCAAGGGAAAAGTGAGAAGGTGTTTTTTTATGTAGTATTTTGAGAAAACATGCCACTAGTGATGAATATTTATCAGACATTATGCGTGTTGGTTTTAATTTATTTAGCCACTGTTTTGTCATTTATCAGTTCTCTGATTAATGGTTCTGAGAAAAATGCCTGAGTAGTGTCGAAAAGTGCTGTTTAATTTTGCCAATTAACTCTCCTCTGCATATAAACTACCCAGGAAACACAGAGTGATGAATGAATGGGTGATTATGGATGCGACCAATGACAGCATCAAGGAAGGAAGGCATTAGTGTTGTTGCAATAAACATTTCCTCCATCCACTGTCTTTTCAATCGTTTTAATTCAGAGCATTACCAAAAGTCATTTTTTAAACCTTGATTGTGCTCATTATCTTACATCATATGTGAGAGATGTGGGATTGATTCGAAATAACAACACCTTAATTCATAAATAACATTTATTGGTTTCTTTTAGATTTAGCAGGGAGAGTAACTGATCCAGCTAAAGAGAACAATTTCTAGGTTGGATCATATTGTATTGAAATCAGTTTTAGTAAAATCTCCTTTCTTGCAACTGTAAAGTCAATTACATCACAAAGATGTCAGTCATAATGCCAAGGAAAGCTTGTAAGTGTTTCAGGCTGTGATTATTTTCTTGTTTTCTCTCTTTTACCCCCCAAAAATGTAATTTGACATCTTCTCTGGTATGCATCACACCACAGACTAAAGCTGCTATTGAATAAAACTACTGTTAAGAAACCCTCAATGTGTCTAATTGATGCCATTCCCACAAGAAGAAGGCCTACCAATAATTAATGCGTCAATCTTAAATATGATCACTCTATCTCTATTGATGGGCTAAACACTATAGGCCTTCAAGTTGGTGTTAATTGAACCATTACTTAAAAAGACCCAGACTTCTTAGCTAATTATAGAACAATCTCCAATCTTCCTTTTATCTCAAAAATTCTTGACAGAGTACTTGTAAAGCAGCTAACTTCATCAGATTTCAGAGCTCATCACAGTACAGATTTAGTGAAGGCTACAAATTATCTCCTTATGGCCTGTGACAGTTGATTAACTCTGTGCTTGTCCTGCTAGGCCTCAGTGCAGCGTTTGATACTGTTGACCATAATATTTATTAGAGAAATTAGAGAATGTATTAGAGGATTAGAACATTAAAGGTACTGCGCTGCAGTGCTTTGAATCACATCTATCTAAAAGACTCTAATTGGTTCATTTAAATGGAGAGTCCTCTTCACAGATAAAGGTTGAATATGGAGTTCCACTGGGTTCCATGCGAGGACCAGTTCTGATTATGTAATACATGTATGTCAGTATATGCATAAGCAGTGTAATTTGAGTGCATAGCATACATTTTCACTCCTATGCAGATGACACCCAGCTTTATGTATCTATCAGAATCAGAATCAGAATGAATCCAGATGACACACAGCAATTAGTTAAACTACAGGGATGGCTTAAAGACATAAAAGACTTTGATGACCGCAAAAGATAAGGATTTGTCCTACAATGTGTATATTAAACAAATGTGTAGGAGGGGGGTTTTTTTGTATCAAACATCCTGTCTCAGAGTGACGCTGAAAAACTAGGTCATGCATTGATTACTTCTAGGCGGTGTTTGAATAACAGGGTAAGTAGCAGCTATATGATAATAATCTAATGCATTTGATTAACTGAACATCAGCAAGTGTGACCACCTATAGAAAAGCAGAGGTTTTGTCAGATCTGGAGCATTCAGGTGTGTGTTAACACACAGCAAAGGAGGAAAGGCATCAGGAGTGAACTTAGATCTTAGTTAGAGGGAATGATTGTAAGGCAATTTTCCAACAAAACTGTCTGAAAAGTCCATCATTCTGCAGTGATAAAGATTGTTCACACCTTCCCAATCTTCCCAGGTTTGGAAATTGCAGCAAATTCAAAGCACAAAAAGGCTGAACAAATATGTCTCATCTGAAAAGATTACTGGGAAACTCTTTTCTGTCTAAAAGAAGATGGCAGCACGGTTCAGATTAGTAAACTTGCATCTCATCAAACCACAAGATATCCAGAACAATATCCTTTAGATAGATAAAACCAAAGTGGAATTACCAAAGTGAAAACTGGCAATAATGCTCGACCCAAACACAACACATCAGCCAGGGACTACACCTCTGCCCCAACAATATTTAATAATAATTACTGAACTAGGACACATAAAATGTGCACCAGTTACAGTACTGTCTGGTCTGCCTGCTTGTTACTAGGAACACTCTTTGTAATTCTCACTGGCATCAACACAGCCTATTCCAGCTGTCATAGGACAAAACGTTGGGTACATCCTGGAGTCTCTTACAGAACTAATTCATACTATCAGAGGGAATATTTTTTTATTAAAAATTTATATTAAACTTAATGCATCTGGACATTCACAATAATATACTCACTGCTTCTGATGTCTGACCCAGAGTGGGAGGTCAGCTGTTTGATATTCTAAGAGACTGTTGTTTTTCTTGTCCATGTGACATTTTTATTTTGATCTAGATTTTGCTGATTTAGGTTTGCTATTAACAAAAAGGTAATATAAAACAGTTCTTGAACACAACTGGAATCATTAACAAGGTTGTCCATAAAACATTGTGGAATAACATTGAGCTGACAAGTTGTGGTGACGTGGCTAAAACTATAACTTTAACTTTGGAACTATTTTTTTTTTTCAGTCGTGCATAAAAAGCCATCAAGTGCTTATTCAGTGTTAAAATATTGGCGCCGTATGCTTTCAAGTTCAGCTATGGAGGAGTGGATAAATCTTTAGCGTTTTAGGATCTTCCCATAAATTTCTATCCAGGGTGTGTGAAATGCTGTGTCTCTTTTTTTTCTTTCTGCCAGTTGGACCTGAGCTGGAAGTGTGGCTGGATCCAGAGGTCAAATCATGTTCCAAGTTAATTTAATGTCCAACCTTTTCAACTATTTCCTTGACTTTGCTAAAACTCAGCGACCACTTGTCTGTGACTGCTGCCTGGAGTTAAAGTTTGACTCTTTGGATTTACCCTCCCTCCCGGTGTCTTATGTTTGGGCCTCTCCTCCTGTGGCTCATTTCACAGTCCTCTCAGCTGGACTCCAATCAAGTCCCAAACACATCTCAAGGACAATTAAAGCAAAGAGGATGCACTTGACCAAATTAATTTCATTACAGATAACATTACCTACAATCACGTCTCCTCTGCATCCTCAGTACAAATGTAGTAAGGCTCTTAAAAGAACAGAAGCATTTTGTCTTTTACTTATCATTAACTAAGTGCCTGATCAACAAAGCTGAGACTTTCAGTCTTTTATGAGAGTAACTAAAACACATTTAAGCACTCTAGCAAACTTTCCTAACAGCTTGTCAGCGAGTGTTGGCAAATTTAGAAGTGTTTCTAGTTTGTTTCCTAACATTAGAGAGACAGACAGAGAGAGAGAGAGAAGAGGTTACAGTGTGTAATGATAATGCAAGTGGAGCTACATGTACATCACATCAAAGCGGTGGATTAGTGCGGATCAGCTCCAGACAAACTCTGATGTAATGAGAGCTAAGTCAAAACTGCAGTGCTGTGTTAGACACATTAAAAATGTGGATTGCCGACACAAATCTTAGTCAGCACTTATTAGGCTTTCTGCCGGCAGCAAACATATTTTACTGATTCAGCCGACAAAATCATGAGAGATGAAGCTGGGAGACCATCTGCTCTATTCTTATTTAAACCATTTTATTATAAGTTGTATTTAACTGCAGTAACAAAGGAGTTTCACCGCTTCTTGGACAAAGTATCTTAAACACATGCTTTTTTAGGCTTTTCTAACAAACCAAAGCACTTCTGTTAAAAATTCTGACAGCTCTTGTGATTTATAACTTGGATAGACCCTCTGCCTCAATAGACTTTTCAGCACTGGGAGACGTGGCTTTTAATGCGGAGGTCAGGTGCACCTAAAGGGTAGCCCATGCTACAAAAGAAATTCAACACAGTCAAGCTTCCTTTGTGTTAGCAAGCGTGACAAAACCTAAAACCCCAGTCTGAGATAACAGTATCACAGTGATACTTATCATCTTTCTCAGCTTCAGGCTCTATCCACGTGCACATAAAAAATATGACTCGTATGACTCTGCAAAAAATTATCCATGTGAGTGCCACCCACACCAGAAAAGTCATGAGATGATGATGAAAAAAGGATAAAAGTCTATGAAGAACATGTTAAAATATACGTAACAGTGCAACACTGATGCAAATGATAAAACAGATTAATGCTGCAGAACATTATTATCACAGAGATTTAATCAGTTTAATGAGACAGAAAACTCTTACTTGACATAGCTTGACATAGCTCACTAGCAAGAGTGACTATAGCAGGGATGCTGACAAGCTTTGAAACGTTAGTCAGCAGCCTGCCACACGCTCTAAAATAATTTAAGTGTTTCTTCACAGCTTTTTAAACTGCTTTAAAGTTCTACAAAAAACATCACTAAGCTGAAAGACAGATACCTGTGACAGAAGGAAATGGGCATAGTCAGTGACAATAAACATAAATTGGATGCCATTTAAAAAAGACATCTTTCATTTTTCATGCTGGCCAAACTTAAACTTTAGCTTTTGCCTAAACCTTTTCATTTATTTGATCCTTTTGTAAGTCTTGCCTCCTGTGCTTCAGACCAACTCTTTGTCAGAGGGCCTCCAAGCCTTTTTTATTCCAGAGACTTGTGCCAGCTCCAACCTTCACTCCTCAACATTTCCTAACCTACCAGCAGCTCTTGATTATCTGCTTCCACGGCCTCATCTTCATTCAAGCAACTTTTAATGATTCTCTGCTTTCAATAAAAAAGAGACTCAAATATTACACTGTTTCCTGCTTCTGGGTCAGATCCTGCTCATTCAAGACTGTGACTGTGGTGAGTCATCACTTGTGAGGCATGTTTTTATCATAGAGGGGTAAATATACAAAAACAACACGAAGCCACTTCTGCAGACTTTCTGCGTTTGTTTGGAGATCGTGTAACACACACAGTACATCATAGTGTCTGCATTAATCTTCTCTGCACACACAGAGCAGGAGTGTTTGGTTTCTGAGTGTCATCAGTTACTGATAAGAGATGGCTGCTTGTTCATGAGAGTGAACTGAAGGGATCAGCTAATCTTAATTACTGTTTCTAGCAATACAAACTCCATATATTGCAATTTTAGTGTACAGATTTACCTTCTTTAAAACTTTTTTTAGTGCTGCGAGCTGATCTTTTAGCAAATAAAAGAAAAATCTGAAGATAGAGAAACATAATCATTTTGCTTCCAAGCAGGGCGTGAGCGATGTGTTTTTGAGTTTTAAAACTATTATATATAATCGACACATAGTACTTAAAAGCCTTTTAAAGCAATATTGCTTTGTTTAATTTTATTTTATTCCTATTATCCATCATCAACCAGCAACTGCAAATAGCCACATGCAGAACAAAAAGTTCTCAAACAGTACAGAGCTTCAAGTAGTTTCGGTAACAAGATATTTTCACTGAGAGTCACACCAAAAAATGCAAGAGTCACACATATATACATCCAGTGTATAATTTATTCATATGCTTTAATTTCACATGAGATAAACCTGCATGTCTTATAAAGTGTTTTCATGTACATTTGGGTTCAATTTGGTCCACATGAGACTGTCAGCCGGTCAACCGAGAAGTTGATTACAGTTCACATTACAGAAATGCCTTTATTCACCCAAACTATAACAATACCTTGTTATAGTTTGGGACAAAGTACTAAAGCAAAATGCATTTTGATATGAAAAAAAAATTGAATGAATGAGCAATGCTCCTGCACATCAGTCATAACTAGCCTGTTTCAGGGGCACCCCTGAGAGTTCAAATGCACTGCAACCTATGAAAACATCAGCAAATAGAAAAATGCTGCGAGAATACAAAACACAGTGGAAGTTGGATTAAACAAAACCTCACAAAACACAAAAGAAGTGATTTAGAGGAGACAACAATGTGATGGAGCAGCTGCAGACGTCACAGAAACCAAAACATTGCACTGAAAAGAAGCGGAGGATGGAGGGAGGAGTGAGAGAGGAAGATGTAGCATCTTTCAACTTCTGTTTTGTTCAGCTTCACTTCTGTTGTGTTTTGTGTGCTGTGCTAGCATTTTCTTAGGTTGCAGTGTGTTTGACTTCTCAGGGCCAACCTCAGAGGCTGTGGCCCCTGTTTCTGATCTGGTTTTCAGGTCGTTAATTTCAATCAGAAGCGTGTTTAGGGGAAACAATCATCGGTAATCTTGTTTAGCAAATGCTTTGCAAATAGTGCATATAGTGACCCTGCAGTATCATATGTTCTAGTCTGCACCTTCTGCTTTTTTCCCCTTGTTCTCATTTCAAAGCAGCTCATTCTGCCTTCTCTTATGTTGCCTCACTGCCCTCTGCTGTTCATTGAAATTAAATGCATGAGCAGCAGAAATTCAGCAGCATATTTGTCATAACTTTGACTCCCTTGCACATTAGAAAAGAGTCCAAGTTGGAGCGATGTTTTGTTCCCAGCTTAGAAAGCAGAAGTCTGGTTATGAGCTCGTGGATGTGCAGGCGGGTCATTCATCTTCACATTCTACACTGGCCGCAGATATGGGTGTTTGTGTTAGACCTGGGCTACATGCCCATTATTTGTCCTGCCTCATGCCCATATTCAGCTAAACAGCTGAAATAATAATTTACACCACCTTCAAAACAAAAGTTCCACAGGGTTGCATTCATTCTGGCTAATCTCGTGAGTGCTCTCTATGAAACAGTAAGTCCACAGGGAGTGGCATTTCTCCACTTCATTAAAAGCTCTTTGTTTTTACTGTATCCAACCAAAAAAATAGTCAACTACACGTTTAACTCTCCTTTGATCTTTATTGTGATCTCAAAAAGTACAGCACAAACAAATGAAGCACGCTACAATATTCAAGTACTTTACTGAAGAATACACAATGTCAAAGCAGCGACCGTGAACGTATCATGCAGATCGAGGTCTCTTAGGCAGTTTCAAAGCAGAATATACAGCAGCATGTATCTAACTTCATCTACAGTATCGTTGGACACGTCGGCCCTCACACCACAAATTACTGATTTATTAACATAAAGGAAACTGCATTTATATTTTTACAGTAGTGCAAAGCTGACCACAGTAAAGCAAAGCAAATGCAAGCAGGAGATAAAATCGGCGCTGACATTCACTAAAGAAATCAGCTGCGTAATACTGACAAAAAGCTTTGACATTCACTTCAAAAGGAACAAAGGTATTCAGTACTGTTCAACACAATCAACAGTGCAAGCATGGATGTAAAATTAATGCTTGTGTTGTATTTCTTTCAGTAATGTGATGAGTACATTTGTCATAGCATGTTAAATACAGTGGTTATGTGTTCCAGGAAAGACGTGGGCTTTAACCATTTGGTGAAAAAGTGAGAGTGTGGCTCAGAGCTGAGATACAAAAATCAAAATGCTGCTCCAGAGACAATGAACTGAATATTACCCAAGTCTGTCTCTATAAAAGGACCTAAGGTAACAGCTGTGTGACAAGTAAGACAGCTGCAGTGGTCCTGGGTCCACATGCTAATTATCAAGAGGGGAAAATATTTCCTGTAAAAAGTTTTGTTCATGTTGTTTAGATCGTGTATTTTTCCCTATTTTTGAATTAGAAAACAGTTTAATAAAAAAGAAATCGTAATGAAGAATTACAGAGCAAGAATTGAAGAACGAGAGTTCAGGGCCATCAAATTTAAAATAAAGATCCCAGTATCAATTAAATGCCCTGCTGATGCTGACCCTAGGTTTGCCCTAACATCGGCCATGTCTTCTTTTGGCTAGCAGGACTTTACTAGATTAACCTGGGTGTCTTCAGGCTTAATGTTGTGTACGGGATTAGTGGACTCTATTTAAGTTAGCATTGATTAGTTCTTGTCTTTGGGAGTGAACGAGAGGTGGTAAGGGAAGGCACTCTGGAGCTAGCATAAAGGTCATGCTTTGGATTTTCAAGGACAAATCCCACTCCGTGTTTTACACAGGAATCATTTTCTAAGTTATGTTACCTGTTATCTGTTCTCACATCAGTAATAAAATAACAGTCAATTAAAAATGTTAATTAGGGTTCTCATTGAGAATGTAACCCAAATATATAACTGCATTTTTCCTGAATGCTAATTTGTGATCCACTCACTGGCCACCTCATACCAGTAACACCTGGCTAGTACCACCACATCCCAAAGTGGCTCTACTGGATTGAGCTCTGGTGACTCTGGAGTCAACATTTATGTGGAGTGAACTCGTTTTGATGCTCAAGAAACCAGTTTCAGATGATTTGAGCTTTGCAACATGACACGTTAACCTAATGGAAGCAGCCATTAGAAGATAGGTGGACTACGATCATAAAGGTATGCGCACAGTTATCAACCATATTCAGCTAGGCTGCTTGGTGGCTAAACAATGCTCAACTGACCCTACCATCTGAATGTTGCAGCAGAAATTCACAGTCGTCAGATATAATTGTCAGTCTTCTTTTTCCAATTCAATTAGTAATTTTGAGCAGGTCATCTTGACCATGTCTATATTCCTAATTACACCGAGCTGCTTCCATGTGGTTGATTTAACATTTGCATTAGCAATGAGTTGAACTGTGTACCTAATGAAGTAGCCAGTGAGTGTATTTCTCATAGTTTTCTTGTTCAGGTTATTCTTGCACATCTTAAACATGTTTTTTAAATAAAAATAGGGGTTAACTTTAAACAAAAATATGAAAAATCTGCACCATCAGCATCATATTGCTCTCACTAGGAGGCTGATGGTAGCTCCATCAGTCAGATGCTGATGGTAGCACAAAGAAAAGAAAAACATTTTTGTCAGTGTGACAGTGAGAGCTCTGCAGGTGGTGTATTGACTGGCAGGTCAACACCTCCATCGTGTTGCATTTTAAACTTTCACTGTCAGCTCTCCTCTGTTTTAGCAGCAGTCACTTAATAAACTCCCTATGGAGCAACTCTGCATTTTAATGTCTTGCCAAATTCCAGCATTGTTAAACGCAGCACAATCGCTGCCATAGCTGAGGAACCCTTTGTCTACACTAATTATACTAATGTTTCAAAGTTAATGTGGTGACATTTCACCTCTATTCAGCTCTGCATGTGGCTTGTGTAAACTGATTAGCATTCCAGCTCTGAGTCAGAAAGTTAAACAAAATACTCAGGCACGCATGGTGCAAATAAACACATTTTAAAGAAATGTGCAGTGAAATGAGTGTAAATTATTGCTTTGGCTGATACAACAGTGGACACAGTGTCACATTCAGTGAATACAAAAAGAATCAAACAATCGTGGATGTGAGAAACATTCATAACAGAATCTCTGCATGGAGTCAAATCAAAGGCAAAAAGCTTTTGCAAACCTGTAGAAAATGTTCACAACATACATATTTAGATTTCTACTATCCAAGCTGGGAGCAGGGCTGCCAAATGCCACACATCGAGTAAGGTTCATAAAATATTTAAAAACATAATTTAGCAGGTTTGCAAAAATGAAATTTAAGCAAAACTGCTGCTCCACATTTGATATTTTGGCAAGGAGAAATCTTAGGTATTGATGTCATTAGACACCATCTGTGGCAGTTCGTAAAACAGAGTTTAGAGGTGAAGTGGCCCTTTATGGTTTGACTGAAACAGCACCAGCAAAAGTTCTCTTAAACTTTGATTTGATGAGGGGGATTTTTCTCCTCTGGTCTACATATTCTCATATCTGCTGAATTATTTTTAGTCCCAATTGGGGCAGAATTTATCTACACTGCTAAGTAATTTTATGAATGCAACTTCAAAACAGTCAGAAATAGACACAGCACCACTGTGACAGAAGATCTTGTGGGAGTCCCGCTCCAATTTAACTGGATATAAAATATTTAAGTGTGGCCAAATGACATATAAAACTGGAATAAACTTTTATATTATGTTTGATTGCATCTGTCTCCACAGACAAAAACATGAGACTGAGATGCAAATTGAAATTTAAATAGAGGTTCAGAGGATTTTTTTGTAAATTCAGCAGCTCCTGAACTTAGTTGGAATTCATCCCCTCCCAAAAAGGATCAAAAACACCCCCCTGCCCCATAAATCACACCTTTTCATATATCTATATGTCTTCGTCTCTGATAGTCAGTGCACTAACCGTCAAAATATTCCAAACTGCTGATCAATACATCGCAATCTATCTAATAGCTGTTTTTGGCTGATAAAGTAAATTTGGTTTGTTATTAAATTAAACAAAAAGGGTTCATAACTGAGGTGTAACGGCTGTGATACAATCGTTATGAGTCCTTAAAGCAACAACAATGAGTGTAGTGATGGTGTGGTGCCAGCCTCCTCATGCACAGCTACAATCGCTATGGTCATCTCTGATGCTGGTGGTCTAACGCTGCAGTGAGGGCAGATAGGCAGTGTGTATGTGTGTGCACTTCTTTTTTAAATTTATTTTTTGGGGTCAAACATCTGTTTACAATGTGGGAAGTCTGAGGGAAAAGTCCCAATTTTAAATTACTAAGATCCTGTCTAAGGTTATATTCTGTTTGTGTGTATGTAGGTGTGTGTGTGTGGTTGAGTTAAGCTGTTGGCAGTGATGCGACATGACGTTAGCTGGGACGTGTTGGGCTGAGCAGACATGGAACAGAGCTTTCCCAGATGTGTCCAGCAGTTTGAGGAACCATCTCTGTGACTGTGAGGCTGTTTCTGATTTATTGATGGCCTACCAGACATCTAAGGGAGACCTCTGTGGGGTTTATGAAGAAGGGAGACCTCTGTGGGGTTTATGAAGAAGGGAGACCTCTGTGGGGGTATGAAGAAGGGAGACCTCTGTGGGGGTATGAAGGGCTCAGTGAGGGTGATGATTGGGGAGACATGGGACCAAGGGGGTGTTTAGAGGTTGACAAGGTGGAGATCGGAGGCGGAGAAGTGGGGACACAGAGCCATGTCTGGGTTCTTCAGCTGTCGCAGGATCCGTCGGTGGAACTTGGAGCGGACTCGGTTGAACTCCATGATGTCGCTGGGATCCTCCTCAATCCAGAAGCGGTGGAACTCCTGCATCAGGTAACCTACCAGGAAAGAAAGTAAATAGGCACATATGTGCAGCTAATCCACAAGTAATTATCCCCTTACTGCATTTAAGCATCTTTTTTATTTTTCCACCACACAGTTAAACTGGTTTGTTTCATTCTCACACCTCTTTTTTTACCATAGCAGGTGGAAAAAAGAGAAAAAGTTTCCAATTAAAAATCTGCACACACTGTTAAGCAAACAGCTGAAAGTTAATGGAATCTTTTTGAAACTGTATGAGGTTAAATTTTTTGCCAATACAGGCTCTCAAAGCCTGGCCAGTACTGCCTCCATTTGTTTAACACTTTTACAGTTTAAAAGATGGGCGTAGTTCTGGCTCAGAAAAGTAAATGCAATGCAGAAATAGCCACCAGGGGCGCTACCTGTGGTGGACCCCATAGACTTCTGCTGCTATAGAAGTCTATGGGGAAGTAGCTATTGACACTGACCTAAGTTTATGGGCTCATTAACCCATTTCTGGCCAAACTGATTAATTCAAATAATAATAAAATAATAGTAATCCAAAATACATTTTGTACATTTTGGATATTTTAAGTTTCAGAAGGATTATCCCAGGTATGCTCGTTGGTTAAAACTTAACAATTACAGGTCTGCAGACAGTGAACATGCGGTAACCCTCACCTTTCGCATCTGTTTTCAAAACACAAAAATGTTGACTCCAGTTACTGAACAGTTTTAAATCAAAGAGCTGATGTCTCAAATTATAAGCCTTAACAATCTGCAAAAAGATTAGTTATAAAAAGAGTTCCCAGATATACAGTTGGAATAAAGGTTGAAACTACCCAAACAGAATAAAACAGTTTTTGTCCCAGGCTTTAAACTTGTGTTATTGATGTGTATTTGGAGAATGACCTGCTTTGGAAGATGCCACTTGGCTAAAATACAATTTTATGCAAGTTCTGTATACCAACATCTCCCCAGCCTTAAACTTTAAAAGAAAACTTTTCTTAATTCTGATGCAAAAACTTACAAAAGTCTAAGCAAAATGAAAAACACATAAATCAATATACAGGAAAAATAAAGATAAAATAATGTTCATCCCAATCCAATGTACTCACAGAAGGTCTGCTGGAAGTGCAGCAGACTGGGCATCTCTGGAGCCACGTTGTACAGATGGGTCTTCAGAGCTCCACTCACCAACAGAGAGTAGGCCAAATCTGTGATGTTAATGCCCACAATGGCAAAGGAATACCTGGAGGACAAAATATTTACTAAGTCAGTAGGTGGGACCCTGTTTATCTGTTAGACTGCTGTGACAGGGGAGGAGAAGGAGACAGCAGGTTTTCCATTTCACAAAAGATTTTGTTTTTTAGAGAACAGAGATTACATTCAAACAGATGGAAAGAGAGCCTCTGTACACAAATTACCATGGACATTAAACACAAGGACTAAAATGCTGAAGGCATAGAACATGGATTAACAGGACTTCTGTCCCAACAGCACTCGGCCATAATGGTGTGCTCAACATCTTTATCGTTTCACTTCATGACAAAGTCCACACTCAGTTCAAATCGCAAACTGTCTATTTAGTAAAGACACTGCACGGTGGAGTATATCAGCAGCGATGTCGCACTTGTTTTCTCACAACAATCCTCGGCTCTATTCATCGCTAATGCAGACTGACAACAGAAGCCAGCGTAGCAGTGCAGCAGGACACACAGTGGTAAAATACTTCCTGTCCATTAGCACATAAACACAGTCTCTCCTGCTTACAGATGCACGCACTTCTACAACACACTCACATGCGTATGCTGGCTTGGTGTGAGCATCACATGCTGAGGCTGCTCTGTATTGAGGCCAAACCTCACACAGCTCCAGCAGCAGCAGCCCAGATTTCCCTGCTCCACACACACGTGCATGTCTGCATATAGTGCATGTGCATGTGAGACTTACCCAATCGCTTTGTCAAGGTTCTTCTGTTCCCATTCAGGCTTGTTTACCTCGCTGTGAAGGACACACACTTGAGTCACCGATGGTGTACATGTGAAGCAGCAGCCACAGTGCACCATAAAAGCTAAATCTTCTGAGAACGGTTTAGAAACTGTCTGTTAATGCTGATTTATGGCTCTTTTCTTTCTGCCTTTCGGCTGACAAGACGATGCTTCAGTTTGTATAAATTATCATGCTTAGTGCAGCTTTAGGTGCATGAAAAATCAACCTAAATGAGAAAGCAATGAACGCAGCAAACGGCAAGTGAATGAAAGTGAAGTTGAGTACCTTGGGTTTCTGTGTGTGCTCCTACAGTGCGTGAGACAGACAGAGAAGGAGGCATGGGCAGAAATGGAGGTGGAGGAGAAACAAAAGAAAAAGAAGAAGAATCTTCATTTTGGAAATGACACCACTCACTGGGATGCCGATGAGAAACAATACAAGCAGCAATAGTCAATAAAAGATGAGGCAGTGAATGGCATCAAGCTGTAAAAATGAATATAATCAAGCAGAGTATGATGGATGCAGTGTTATGCATGATTAAGTACAGATTAATGTAGAAGGAATACACAAAGTAGTTGTAAGTAGACGCTTTGATTTATTTTATGTTATATCTGTTTTTAAGCTTTTCTTCATACCCATCAGGTATTATGCTGGACTGGTAGCTTCATTAGAGCTTCGTTTGACATTTTAAAGCAAAAAAGGTAGAAGCAATGAGCTTAAAGAGGCTAAAAAGATTTTGTAAACTGGTCATAAACTTCAGCACTCGTGGCACTTGTAATACAAGTAGTTTAAAACTGACCTAATTGCTGTCTGCTGAATTAATAATTTAGCTACATAGGTAATAAAAAAAAAACAAATGTGGCTAGATCTGAAAAATTAAGCCAGTGCTGAATTGCCTTCACTCTTCTGAATGTCCAGCAGGGGGCGACTCCTCTGGCTGCAAAAAGACTTCCATTTGTACTGAAATATATGGTAAAAAATTCCTTGGCTCCCTAACTGTGCGACCTCAGTTAACAGTTTTCTGGTGTCTGTATGAGGTCAGTCAGCAGAGTCTGATCACATTTAGTAAAAAATAAATTTCATTTTTCATTGGTCAGTATTGGAGACAGAAGGGAGAATTGCCCAAGCTATGTACAGTGGCTAAGGGTTCAATCAAATCAATCTTAAGTTGTTAGTCAATGACAGAAAGCTGTCCTGGTTTTACCATTAGGTCCACCGTTGATCACTTTTGGTTTCAGTAGAGCACATACACTATGTTTGGCATACATATGATCTTTTCAGCGAACAGATGTGAGACGTTTTTGATTATATTTCATACACAACCAAACTCACATCCATGCTTTGTTTGAATCTGAAGGATATTATTTCCAGCACTGTGGTTATATCTAATATAATGTGTTATATTGTGACTCTGCTGTATAATTTACAAACTTTTCATTGACTAACACTTGAACTTTGTGCTATTAAAGCTCAATGTGTACATTCCTCTTTTACTGCAAGGTTACATTTTTCTGTACTTTTCTTTTTCTATGAACTATAAACTCCATAAATTCATATACAGTCTACATCTGTAATTAATGGCAGAGATGTTCTACCAATCCACTTGGTGTATTCCTTTAATATGCTTGTGAAAGGCAAAATGAACATACTTGTGCTTTGGTTGGAGGGAATCATGGAGCATCTGCAGGGCGGTAGCCTTGTCGTGTTCAGCAAAATACCTGTAGAAAGACAACAGAAGGGAAAAGGCATGTCTGAACTTCCCACTCATGTATATGCATATGTAGCCTATAAATTATAATTATTTATTTATAGTTTTGGCTTTGATTTAAAGTCTTTAAATGACATGCTGAACATGTATATGTCCATATGTAAGTGTTGCACTGCTTGGCTGGTTTTTTAATCTGTGTTTCCCAGGCCGACAGCTTACAGCAGGTTGTGCAGGCCCAGCAGTCCCATGCCCCTGAAATCAGTCTTTGGATCGCTGCCCTGGAAACCAATCTCACACCACTGTTTGGATATGCGACCCGTGAGAGGTGTGTCAGGGCGCAGCTCTTTCCATAGCTACAACAAACACACAAGCACACAACCACAGCTCAGTAGGGTAAAATTATTATTCTATAACACAGCATAGTATTCACTACAGTGTAATATTATGTCTGACAAGTGTAAGTACATGAGACTGCAACATAGTGGTACAGGGGGAATGTTTCTATAGTAAAAAATGTATTTAATTTAGTAGTGGGAGAACATCCATTTAATGAAATGAACTACGGGATAACCGATTTAACTCAAGCAAAAGTAAAGAGTAATGATTCATATAAGTGACCCCGATCTGTTCTCTAAAACCTAAAAGAGGAATTATGGATTTGATCAACTGGTCCCTGAATGCAATTGACACCCCTTTCTCAATGAGAAGTCTGGGCTCAGGTGAGCCTGACTGCTGAAGATATCTACCTATTCGGAACCATGGTAACAGGGTTCTTGCTGATCGGAGCTGGCTTGGCCCTGGCTTATCGAAGAATTAAGGAAGCGGAACCGGCTGTTCAAACCCCCACAAGGCTGCCCGCTGGGATTGAAACGATGGGACGAGGCGTGAGTTTCTCAAAATGGGCTCATTGAGTGCAGCACGGATAAGATCTTGGAGAACCGCACGGCTGCCGTGAATACTCAGAACAAGACCTCTGAGTGCAAACTGGATTACATCTGGAGGGGCTCGCTCGGAATAACACCTCTGAGCGCAAATTGGATCACATCTTGGAGAAGCTCACTGCGGTCGTGAGTTCTCAGAATCGGCTCTTTGAGCACAAGAACGACAACATCACGGAGCGTAAGTTTGATAACATCATGGAGAAGCTCGCGGCTCTCCAACGGGAGATTGAGTGACCAGTGTTGGACTGTTAGAACAGCTTTGAAATTCATATGAGTTGTTCGCAGTAAAGTTAAAACCACCATCACTTCATGCGGATACCCCTTCGGCGCCAGCTGCGGTCTCAAGGCTGGAGCTGAACAAAACACCCTGATAACGACTGTGTTGAGACTGTTCTTCCCATTCTATGCAAGGCCACCTGGGTTGGCTGGAAGACTGTTTACTTAGCCTGGCAGGGCGAAGGACACTGTCTCAGCTGAACTCTGGACACACACACACACACGCACACAGACATATATACACATGCAGATGTACACTCATCCCCCCTCCAAACGCCTTCGACGCTTATTCCCTTCCGATGCTGACGGTGGATCATGGAGACCAGCGCATAGGCTGCAGGCCCGGATGTACTGTCTACATTGGCTGTCTCTCACCCTTTACCCATCCCTGTTGCTTGTCATGTGTTTCTTTGGTGTATTAAGAGTTTTTTTCATGTGCTATGTGCAGAGGTGTTTTTTTCTGTTCTCAAACTGATCTCCCTGTTGGAGCTCAGTCTGGGGGGAGTTATTTTTTTCTCCTTATCTTTCCTCATGTTGTGCTTTTCCATGTTATACCTCTCTGACCTGTCTTCCCCATGTGATGTTTGTGTAATGTATGTATGGTCGGGAGGGTAAGATGGCGCTGGCACGGCTGGCAGCCTTAACCCAATTTCCCTCGGGATGAATAAAGTATGATCAATCAATCAATCAATCAATCTGACACTACATGAAGATAGGTACAATATTTTCTTCTCTTTAAGCAACCACAGAGAGACTGCATACCTTCATCAGCATTTCCTCATGCTCAGGATTTTCGCAGTCATAAGGCTCCCTGCGTAGCTTCTCCACCTCTGCCACCAGGCTCCTGTAGCCCACAATCTGCAGCAGGCTGGCCTGCAGAGAGATGCCGAGCCTGGAGAGACAAAGGGACAGGTAGTCTGTTTGTCTCTGATGAGTGCATTGTATAAACTCTCCGCTGTCCTTCACAGCTACTCTAGGAATTAGCTTCCTTTGCTAACCTCTAATTAACCACAACACAAAAACAGAAATGTGATATGCAGTGCAGAGTCTCACTGTGGGTTGGTGTCAGGGTTAATTTTCTTCAAGGCCATGATGTCATCGATGGTTTTCTCTACTTTATCAGGATGGACGCTGAGGGCAGACTGCAGCAGCTGGAGAGGATAAGAGCAGAGAAGATGGCAGGAATATAAAGAGAGAGGCAAGGACAGAGTGGGAACACATGTTAAGGACTGAGGCAAGAAGACTGAGCAATAAACCCGGATTATGTTGCACGTGCATAACGACAGATTGAAAGAGCCCCATACCTCATTCTTGGAGTACCTCAGAGATGACTCTGCAAGGAAATGTTGCAAAGAGTAAGACAAATGCGTACAGTAACAGTGAACAAAGCTCTGTCCAAAGCCTCAGACTGCTGATATGGTACACTGAATTTAAATCATGAATCTCTGAGCTAACCTAATACTGAATAAGTAAGAGGCAGAAGAAAAGTGGATGAATGAATTCATGTGTTGGTTTGAGTATATTCTGTTCTTCTCTGTGTTCTCGTCTCGGCCTCGCTCTGTTCAATTACTGTGTTTAAGCTTTGGATCTTTTGTGTTTCCTTCTCTTGCACAACCTGTGTTAGTATTCATGTATGTATTGGTTATTTCCTGTTTTACTTTAAGCGTTTTTTTCTTTTGGTTTCTACATGTGTTCTGTTCCCCTGACTGGCGCTCTGTGCATATATAGCCCTGTTTTTCTCTCCTAATTCTTTAGTTGCCCCGTTTGTGATCCTGTGACTCACCTTTGCTTATTGATCATGTTTATTCCAGTAGAATTTGTGCCATGAGCCTATTAACAGCATGACCCTTATTACTTTGTCTGGCTACTGTCTTGCATATGAGTCCTCCTCATCATTATAAAACCCAGAATGAGATTCATCCTCATATTGTAGGAACTTGACAACCACAAGGTATTATTGTAGGCTTTTTACTTTACAATATAAAGTGCATGTTGATTTGGCACTATATAAAACTAAATTGAAGGTAGCCATGCCCCAAAGAAAACTCTTATTTATCATCTGTTTTGCTCAAAATGTGACCAAAATTTACAAAAATGAACACAATCCTGTATTGATGAAGACTGAAAACTAGACATTTATACCACAAATACAGGCAGAAAGGTGTTTACTGGGGTCATAAATCAAGTGAAAAACATTATTCAGATAGACTCCTATACATGAAGTCTAATTGGTCCCCCACTGGCCATTACACAAAATGCAGACTTAAGTCATTTCCACATTGGCTTCAGAACCGGAGTCTACGTCTATTTCAAAATGCAACTAGAATCAAAAATAAATATGACCAAATCATATACAAATATGAACATAGATGCAGGAGTGCGAAACATTTTTACAAATAAGATGAAACTCGTACCTATCTTGAGGGTCCTGCGGGCTCCATGTTTGTTGTTGTAGCAGATTCGTTGTAGCTCGCAGCGTCCCGTAAACTTCCTGACAACAAACTTTAGGCCCCGCCAAAGACACTTGCAGTAGAGGAACACAAAGAACTGGGTCACAACTCTGCAGGGGAGAAAACAAGGGGATTATACTCCTAAATATATACACAGATATTATATACAGCGGGTAAAATAAGTATTGAACACATAACCAATTTCCTAAGTAATATATTTCTAAAGGTGCTATTGCCATGAACTTCTCACCTTCATTTCTCAATATTACACATAATTTATGGGCATCTGTGGTTTGATTTCTTTGCCTGTGTGGATTGGATGTGTTGTTACCGACATCAGGTAAGTAATGAAATAATAAATAACTGTAGGTATGATTTTTTCTTCCTGTTTGCTTTTTTACAGTTCAGCATATTAAACAAATATGCCTATATAAATTTAATTTTGACCAATTTTGTTTCACATTAAGTTTGAGACAAAGACACTGAAGTGAAAATGCAGAAGCAGAGAGGAAGACACAAAGAGAAGAAAGTCAGAAGAGTGTGCTTCACTTCGTGTCTACCAGGGGAGACTTGCAGCAGATCAAAGTGTGCTATTTTTTTGCAGGGGACGCTGAGAATGAAAATGGAAATGTCCTGGGAAATGCATAGTGACCCATTAAGAGAATAAATGATTTCCGGCCTTCGTCCGCCTCGGTCTGCAGAGAATGCTGAACATCACCCTGAATGCAATCCTTTTTTTCCTCTCAATGTTTTTCCCATCGGTTGTCTCACTTAAGATTGAAAATTGTATTTTCCACTATTACTACTTTTTTTTTAATTTCCAATGTATATATGGATTGGAAGCATTAGTAGGTAAGCTAACAGTAGCAAGAAAGCAGATTTTGTGTAGCGACTGGGAGGACTCACAGTACTTTAACTTAAAACACTTGAAAACTTTTCTTTTATATACACTATCCAGCTGCAAAACCTCTATCTTTGTTCAGCATTTACAATTTTTCCAGACAGAAATAAATCCAGCTTGTGCACAAAGATCACAGTGGGACATGATCTTCAGTGTCAACAACAAAAGATAGAAGGTAAGAAAGGTCCAGGGGGATTAATCTCTCATTCTGAGCCCGTGGATGAGACTGGCATGTTGAACAGCTTGCACTGACACTCAGCTTTTTAACCTTCAAGGAAGCGAACACTGAGCAAAGGGGGAGTGAAGGAGGCATTTAAGGTTATATAGCAACCCACAATTACAGGCTTAATACAAAGAACTGTCTAATAAAATGTCCTTGAACAACACACTTGCCACCTGCTAATCTATTTTAAAGGGTTACCCTACTGAGTCATACACATAAAGGTCAGTTTGCTGGTTATTGCGAGACCTGCTCATCCTGTGAAAACAGTCAAAACAATGGAGACAACCTCCCACCATCATTTTATTAAACTTCACTTTGATTTAATTACACACACACAAAAAAACCTAACTGATGTCCCCAGCTGCTAAAATGATTAAAGTGTTGCTGTCTTCTTTAATTCCTTCAAAATACTCTGATCAGCCAAAAGCATGAATCATATTTCCATCGCTAAACTATTGGTAGAGTCATTGTAGCACATTAGAATAATTACTGTAAGCAAACACGGCCATCAGTGAAAAACATTGGCAGCCTCTACTGGCTTCTACTGTTCATTAAAAGTTAATTAAGCTAAATGTTCTCCAACACATTTATTCATTCACTTGGGAAATCAGTTGGGATTTATGGGAAATTTGGTATGAACTGGGGCAAAGGGGGAAAAAAGTACTGGTGGGTGAAGCCAATTTAAAGGTTGATGACTACAGATGTGGAAAAAGCACAGTTATGAATACTGCTGGCTTTGCTAAATGCAAAACATTTAAGAATCTAGCTCCAAAATACTGCCAAGTTATTTTTTTCTCTGCTGCTCTGGTGCTTTACGTTAAAGGTGTTTTATTTCACCTGTGGTTTTTTTTTTGTTGTTTTGTCTTTCTCTTTGTCGAGATGTTACACAGTTTCACAGCAGCTTGTGAAATGTTCACAGCTTCTAATCATAGAAAACAGCAGAAAATATGCTACAGATACATGCATGTCTGACTGCCTAAGAACTTCAATTTAAGACAAACAAAATCTGATCTGCTGCTAAGCTATCAATCATCTAGACCAATTTAGAACCACCAGTTAGAGTGGTAGACATAGTCTTTGGACTATGGAAATAAGCCAGAGAATCAGGAGAAAACACACAAAAAACTTAACACAGAAAACTAACCAGGCCATTTAAATCTTCTTGCTGCAAGGTGACAGTGCTAACCACTTCTGCATCACACTATCAGAAAGCTCTTCCTCGGTGACCTTAGTAAACACTTTCCTGAAGACTTATAGGCTCAGGTGCTAATTTCACCCACATTGATTAAACTTTTGCTTTTTAATTTTATGTTCTCCCAATTTTGGTCAATAATAAGCCTAAAATAGAAAAAAAAACAAACACCATAATTAACACGCATTAAAAAGCCAACACAACGAGACATGCAACTTTCGAAATTCTGTTATCCGACCACCATTAAAACAAGAAAGCAGAGAAGGCCAGCTATGCTGTTATGCAGAATGATTTAAACTACCTCAAATAAATGGGAAATGGCAGCTAAAATAATGCTTAACAGTTTTAACAATTAATGCACGTTCCTTTCTGTATGCTGTGTACTTAGGGAGATCGGAAAGTTGCATTCAACCTTATTCGCTGTCCCACGTTTAGTTTGCTGGGATCTGGTCACTATGTACACAGTGGATTTAAATAAAAGCCTCACAAATGTGCAGCATTAGAGTCTCGACATTAAAGTTTTGGGGGGGGGTAGACAGAGCTAAACAAACCCATTAATATGTTAAGGCAGAAAGCAGAACTATTAATAGAAACACCTCTGGAGTGCTCCATAATTAAGAGGCCTCCTTACAAAGGGACTCATTCAAAGCCATTCACACCATAACAGCCACTTACTGCTACACAATGTCATAATGGACTGGAAAGAGCTTAAATTGGAGAACTGGGAATAAAGGGACCGCGGTGCTTGTTATTAATAATTAATTATAGCAGGTAGAAGGCGAACATGGATAAACAGGCTGAGAGGAGAAGGAGGAGAGTGACGATGAATTCCTTCACGTTTCCATGCAAAATGTAAATCCACAGCACAGCCTCCATCTTAATCTCGGAGATTCGCCTTACCTCAGGAAATGCTTCATCTCGGCCGCTGTCACCCCTCGGGTGTCTCCGGTGCTGGTGTAGTTGAGTGGTCACCTGGAAACGGAGGAGATGGTGAGTGTTTGAGGCTTGCGGACACGGAGCCGTCAGACAGGCCTGAGCTCCGGAGCTGTCCGCGGTGCTGAGGAATTAACGCGCATGCAAATCTGCGGCTTTCCGCCGCAACAGCGCTTGATTCCTGCGAGCCGCAGAGGTTCTGTTTGGGCTATATTTGGCGCTGTAAAAACCACAGCCACCCACAGAAGCTATTCTGGAGGACTGAGTGGGGGTTTTTTCACGTTTTCAGAGCGGAAAAATACAGATAAATTTAGTTTTTATTCCTCGTTCGTCTCTGGTGTGATTAGCAAACCGAGGCGCAAACACTGAGTAATCTGTAGCTGAAGACGCTACAGGAAATCAAACAGCGTCTGTAAAAGCTTTACCTGTAATATAACCGGTAAAACCAAAAGAAAAACACCCTTTTCTTACCGATTTGGGATAATAAGGAGGCGAAACGGAAGGCGGGAGGCGGCAGGGTGCAGCGTTTTTGTCCTCTTCGCTGGGCTACAATCGCCTGCTTTCCTTCATGATGACTGACACTGAGTCTAAAAGCTACAGCAACAGCAACGCAGTGCAGAATAACAGCACTCATAAAGTCCCAGCAACATTTTCTATCAATATAATTTATTGATAAAACTGGATACGTTCTTGTTTTTGTACCTTAAAAAGTGTAGTTGCACGTTTCCATCTCCTTGTTTTCATTGTTCAACTCTCAAACAAAACAGCTTTGCATGATTTATAGTTTAAAATCATCCTTATTTGGTTTATACTTGCCCTTGGGGCCTCGGTTTGTCCATTAGAACAAACCAGTTTAGCTCCTTTCCTGTCTTCTTTAATACGCTTTCTTCTAATTGGCTGCCCCTCAAAAACAGACGGTTTGAATAGCAGGTGGGTGGGGCTACTGGACCTGAGATAGCCGTATTAAAAATAGCTCCCTAATGCCATATAGATCCAAAAGTAGACAAATAATAAACTGAAGCCTTACGTTTTGGTTCACAGAATTTTGGTTCTTCATTATTTGAAACTTTTATCACTATGAACACCATAAATGTTGTAGTATAGATATTAAAGGGAAAGTGTAATAGGGGCACTTTAATATCTTGTAGTGTAGAGATTCATTAACCTTCGGTGGTCAGAGTAATCATTGGTCACTACCCTAAAACGGCACTATGTTTTGGATAAAAGCAAAAAAGGCTTTTTTAAAGACTTGTACGAACAATTAAAAAAAAAAAAAACATATTGTGATAACATAGGGTTAGGGGTAGGGTTATTGCCAATGGTGGCTTCACAGGATTCATTTCATCTCTAAGCTGCATGATCCTGTGATGATTCAGCTTGGCATTTGCCATGAGTTTGCCTCCCCACTGATCCACTGCCAGACCAATCACACTGGATGACACTGCATGCAGCATGATGTTCACCACGGTGTTTCCAGACTCTTCTATGTCTGTCACATGTGCTCAGTGTGAACCTGCTCTCATCGGTGAAGGGAATGCAACATCGATGATGGACCTGAAGGTTCTGGTGCTCTCTGGATAATGCCAGTCAAGGTCTTCAGTGGTGGGCTATGAACACTAAGTCCAACTGATGATGTCAGGCCCTCATTTCATCCTAATAGAGTGACAATCTGATCAGAGACATACACATGAGCATATCACTGGAAGTCATTTTGTAGGGCTCCAGCAGTACTACCCCTCTTCCTCCTTGCACAAAGCAGCAGATTGATTGATAGTTGATGTCCTTCTGCAGCCCTTTTGTCTCCTTGTGTGACAGCCTATCTCCTGCTGCAGGTACCTCATGCTATAATCAGTCATGACCAAAACAGGAAAAAGCTAAATTATAGATAAACAAGTTTTTTAATTATGTAATTTTTTTCTAATAAATTAATTAACAATAACATCTCAATGCATTTGCTGTTTTTATTCAAACAGAATACATAATAGACCAAAATATTTTTGATTGTTTGCTGTGCTCTGTATCTTTACATCTGTTTCTGTCTTGGACTGAGAACCACCACAGTACAATATCATTTGGGTTTCATATTGCTAAGTCTTGTTTAAGTCCTGTAAGTTGTGAGGTGGGGCTTCCATGGGTTGGACTTCTTTGTCCCACATATCCCTTATTGGATTTTGATCTGGGGAATTTGGAGGTCAAGTCAACACCTCAAACTGGATACTGCCGTTGCCTTCAAACTATTCCTGAACCATTTCACTTTGTGGCAGGGTGCATTATGCTCCTGAAAGAGGCCACAGCCATCAGGGAGTACAGGTTCCATGAAGAGGTGTACGTGGTCTGGAACAATGCTTAGGTGGGAGGTACATGTCAAAGTAACATCCACATATAGGTGCAATGGTGACGAGATAATCAGTGTTGTTCACATCACCTGTCAGTGGTCATAATGTTATGCCTGATCAGTATGTTTCCATGTTACTGTTTACTAATTAAGGTCATGATGTAGTTAAGGACTCTTGTTCTGGTTAAACTCAATACATAACCAGATCAACTTTCCTATATCATGTGCAAAACTATAGCATGTGTCATATTTCCACATCATCATATTTCACACACACACATTCTTGTTAAATTACATTCACCAGCCACTTTATTAGGTACACTTTGCTAGAACCCAACTGAACTCCCCTTTGCTTTCAGAATTCAAGGTAGAAACATTCCTTAAAGACTTTGGGTCATATTGACATGATTAGCATCACAGAGTTGCTGCAAATTTTTTGGCTGCATATCCCTAATGCAAATCTCCGGTTCTACCACATCCCAAAGGTGCTTTATCAATTGAGATTTGATGACTGAATTCTGACCCTACCAGTCTTCTATTCTTCCATTTTTGTGAGCCTATATGAACTCCAGCCTCCAGTGGCACAGTGCTGTCTTCTACTGCTGTACCCCATCTGCTTCAAGGTCTGATGTGCTTTGCTCTTCTGTATACCTTGGTTGTAACAAGAGGTTATTTGAGTTACTGTTCTTATCATCTGGAAGCAGTCTAGTGTCCGATCTCTGATATCAGTGGGGCATTTTCTCCCACTGAGGTTCCACTCACTGAATATTTGTTATCTGTTTTTTGGACTACTCTCTGTAAACCCTTTGCTGGTTGTGTGGAAAAAAATCTCAGGAGATCAGCATTTCCTGAAATACTCAGACCAGCCCATGAGAGACAAACAACCATGTGGTGTTTAACGTCCCTTAAATCACCCTTCTTCCCTATTCTGATGCTGGGTTTGAACTGGGTTGTCTTGACCCTGTCTACATCCCTAAATGGGTTGAGCTGCTGTCATGTGCTTGGCTGATTGGATACTTCCGCAGATGTGAACGAATATACCTAATTAAGAGGGCAGTGAGTGCATAATTAAGAGATAGAATATCCACACATCTTTTCTCTAATGCAGGACCGAGATAGACTTACTTGTTTTCATTTCTGTAAAATAACCATTTTAAAGTAAAGTAACTGAGAAAAGACAAGAACAAAGAGAATTAAAAAAATATTTTAATAGTAAAAAAGTAAAACTCTGGGTGCATTATAACATACTATACATTTGGCAATGCAAGACAAAAAGAAAAGAAAGCCATGATGTAGTTTGTAGATTGGCAAATGACATGAGTATAAAAACTGTAACAGCACCAGAGGAGACAACAAAATGAGCTAAGGCATTTGTCTGCATGCGACCATGTAACTCAGAGGACTGTAAAACTGTAGACTGTAGAGGTGATGTTTTTTTTTAAAAATCAACAACAAAAACAAAACATGAAATACGGTGATATTTTATAAAACAAAAAAGAAAACAAACAAAAAAAGGATAAAGAAGTCAATAATCAAACAATAAACAGCAGCGGGAGTGAAAGTTGATGTCAACTGACCCACCCTCTTTAACCCCTTTTCTCTTTTTATTAAATAAAGGAGAAAAGGCCCAAAATAAATCTTACAGGGGACCTATTATGTTTTTCCTTTTGTCTGTGATGATATTCTGTTAATATGCTCAAATTAAAAATAGCCAAAGTCTAAATTAAGGCTCTGTTTATCAGCGGAGGTGCTCCTAACATGGTCATCCCAGGTACACTACAATGACTCTGAATATAGAAGCTCCACCTACCAGTTGTTACAACTTTGTTTCTGAGGGGCAGCCAATCAGAAGAAAACTGGCTTAAATGGGGAGGAGCCTAAACACTTTGTTTTAGACAGTGGATGAAGTGAAGGGCTGTGCTATTCAATTCAATCCAATTTCATTTATACAGCATTGTGCTAACGCCCATAAAAAGATTAAAACAAAGGATGATTCTGAACTGTGGATCACACCAAGCTAAAGAATAAAAACATGGAACTGAAAATAGACACAATAGGTCCATTTTGTAAAACTCTGACAACTTCAAGGGAAGCAACAGGCAATATTCTATAAAAATGCTACAGCATTAATGAAAATGTGGCAATACAACTGTAGGAGCCTAGAGGCAGTTTGATTTGTTGTGCTTAAAATGTATACTTTTATTCTAATAGTCTGGCGCAGACAGGAAGTTAGGCGAGAAGAGAGTGGAGCCATGCGGTTTTTAGACCTCTCAATCTCTCTTCATCTGTTTTGAAGTGAGCTTTGTAAGTTTTGATCATTCTGAATTCAGTTACTGTGTACCTGTTTGGACATTTGGAAGTAAATATTGAAAAACTATATCAAGGACTGTTGTCAATTTTTGGATAAGGAAAAGAGGGACTAACTGGAGCGTTGAGCTAAGGCTTCATTTATAGGAAATCTACAACAACAATATTCTTTCAAGTCTTTTTCTGGATACACAAAATGCAAAGTGCCACACACAGGTAGTCTCTGGCTTAGTGCATAAAAGCTCAACTTCTGTAACAATACTGAAGTAAAAAGAGTAAAACTGGCCTTTATCCACTGACCTACAGTAGGAAAAAAAAAACAAAACATGTCACTCTTCAGTCATGGTGTATCGTTGGCTGTGAGTGTCTCAGTTCTCTGAGTGTCACTGTCTGCAGACAGCAGCAGGTGGTCTGAGGAGCTTTGAGCCATGGGGTCATCAGATGCTTCGGCAGGCTCTTCGGGTAAAGCTGAGTACGTCGGGACAGCGTTGAACATGATAAAACCCACGGTGATGACGACAAATGAGATGATGTACAGGGCTGAAAACTGAGACACACGACAGGGACACAGATTGACAATGAGGAATTTGTACATGTGTGAGGCCTTTTTTGCTTATACCTCCACTGTCATTAATCAAATGGAGTTGTTGTGGGCAGTGTAGTATTTCAGGTGTACGTCCTCTCCTGTTGTAATCCACCTGCTACAGTTAAACAACTATGATCTAACCTTGTGTACTTTGTGGTTGGGTTTTGACTTCTTTTTCAGGCCGTTTCTGCATTGTTCTGACCTAAAAACAGTTCTAGGAGGTCAAAATTTTCCAAAAGGAAAAAAAAACATTTAAAAGACAAGTAACAGTAACAAGAATACAAAATTCTTCTTCTGTCAAATCCTAGCCAACCTTCACATATCCATTAACCCTCCCCGGGTTGACTGGCAGCCTATAATCATGTGATAAAGTCAATTTTTGCTGTTTATTGTTTTTTATGCAAGTTGAAATGCCTTCTTTTTTTGCAAGTCTTGTCAAGTCAGCTTTAGAATAAATCTTACAGAAAATCTTCAGCAGCTGATCACACTTCTACTACCCTGTGTAAGGTATCGAATCATTAAGGAGCTATGGGGATGACGGGGTTTGGATTCCTCCATCAGCTGATGCAGAGTTCATACATATGACTGTGCTGATGCATAATGGATGATAGAGGGATCTTGACCATCCTCTGCATCATTTACTGGGCATACTGCTTGAACATTTTCTCTAACACCTGCTTTAGATCTACTGCCACAAGGTCATATACAGGAAATCATTACCCCCTTATTTAAATGCACTCCTAGTATTTATTTTACTGAACAATATACCTATTTGATTTTCTAAATATTTCTCAAAAGGACAAATTTTCTCACTGGTCATGTGTATATCATCTTGTTTTTCATGCTCTAGTAGGAACCAACTGGTTCAGCACAAAATAACTCTTTTAACTAACCAGTTAAATCATTTGCATTTCCTGCTGCTGCTGCGAGACAAGGCAGAGCTATCGCTCATTTCTATCGTTGAGGACTGACATGCATACATACAGACATCACAAACTCACCTTGTACATGAAGAGGAAGAGGCCACAGAAGAGGCTGAAGAGGTCAGCGGTGAGCAGAGAGAGGTTCACTGCTGTGGCGCTCGTCATCTTCACCACTATAGGCATGAAGCTGTATAAAGCGTACATGCACAAGGTGTAGACTACAAACAGCATGGCTGCAGAACACAATGAACAGATTTGAGTGAGATTTGAGTGAGAGGCTGTGGAGCGATATTAAAATCAGACACACTTCTATAAATGTGATTATGTTGCAGTTTAATATGACAGTACAGAAAGTGAACTCACAGATGTGAACGTCCCACTTGATTTCTCCTATTGCACGAGTTTCCAGCACAACGCTGCAACAATAACCAACACCAAGTTAAAATGATGAGGGAACATCATTAATAAAGGGTAATAAATCACAATTAGGTATTATTAGGTGTTACATCATTATAAATCTTTGTTTGCATGTGAACTCCTTATACATAAGTAAAAGTTGAGCAACCAAAATTGGCTCCTGAAGGTCCTTATATGTAAGATATTATATCATCATGTTGCCTAGCAACCACTTACCAGCAGCCTAAAATGACCCGTTTGTAGCTTTGTATATTAAGGACAGGATCAGTTTGATTTCTGTTTAACTTTCATAACACTTAATATATATCCACAAAATCATTAGTATGTGTAGTATATTATGACATCATTGTGTTACCTAGCAACCACTTATCGACTGACTAAAACCACCAAAAACCCACATTTTTCCTGTTTCTTTGTTTGTTTTATTAATTTGTTTTATTCCCATCAACACTGGTGCTTGCCTTGGTCCTCCTCAAATCCTCCATATTCATACATATATATACAACCTAAATTTAAATAAAGCTCAACAAGCAAGGTCTTCTCACACAGATATCACTGAAATTCATAGAAAGTATAAAAAAAACCAGGATGCTAAAGTCATAATCTCAAAATTTTCCAACTATTCTTGTTAACATTTTCTATAGTGTCCATCATGGTCTCATCTATGTGTTTTTGCTCTCGCCTTCTTATTGTTCTGAAACCAGATTTAACTTTTAAAACACAAGTTGCTAGCAAATAAGCAAACAGTGGGTAATTCTCATTTCTGACTCTTGGAATGACTTAAATTAATTATTCGTTGATTTAATGTTTTAAATGAGTGACACAGTCCAAATAGAAAAATAATCAAAATGCTTATGACAGTCAGGTCCTTTGCTTGATTGAGACCTCAGGAGAAACCAACGATTTTGAAACCACAGCTATCGCCCCCTGCTGGCTGTTAAAAGGAATTCAGGTTTAAGACACTTGGCATTGGCTTTCAAACTCAGAAGCTAGGTTCATCTATTAAAGATGTGGGCTGCCAGAGAGCTGTGATGTATATTATCTGACAGCAAAAATGTGACATTATTCAAATTATATTAACGGTATTAGCACATTAATACTGGCTCAACAATAGTCATTACTCTATAACAACAGTACAGAACAAAACTACCTGCTCTGTCAGTGGTGCAGAAAAACACAATATCTTACAGTTGTACGCCGCTGATGAGAGTCCCAAACAGGCCCATCATGCCCAGGAATTCAACTCTGCTCAAGTTCTTCACTGTGTGCTCCTGGCACATGTTGGATATGGCATAGAGGACGGCGCTGAGCAGGACCAACCCATCGCCCAACAGTACATCACTGGCTGCACAGAGAAAAAGTGGCAGATAGTATAAAACACAGGCACAATTCCAATTTAATTCAGTTCAATTCATACCAACATCTGCCTCTCAGATGCTGAGTAATTATTTAATATGGACCAACACTGACTGCGTTACGAATCTTTTACAGTGATAAATGTATTTTTGCCTGTTTGTTTGTTTTTCGTTAGATGAGGATACTGTCTGTCTGAACGCCTTCATGCATCAAGAGGATAAACAAAAAAGTCTGGCATTAACTTTGACTGAGGATAAACAATTGAAAATGTACTTACTGGATCCCTGGTCTCTTCCAGCCAGAATGTCAGCTCCCACCATGGCCCCCACCCCCAACAAACACACTGCTACAGCTACAAAGTGGACCACCCGATATCGAGTCTTCAGGAAAAACCAAGAAAGTAACATCAGCACCGGGATCACAAAGCAGTCCAGCAGCTGAAACACACACAGTGACATACAGGGGTTAACATGAGGGGGAGGGCAAAAGACATGTTGCACTTCATGCAAGCCAGCTTGTTCCTCACAAACAGACCTCTTTAGTATAAGCACCTACCAAGTAATGTCACTCATTTGTTAGTCAAGTTTGGCTGTAAACCCAGAGTTTTTATTAAACACCAAGGCGGGAGAATTTTACTGAGAAAGTGAGAAACACCACACATTCATATAGCAGCTTAGCCTGCTTTATGTCCATCTTTGAGTCTATAGAGGATCATTACATACAAAATAAACATTGCACCTATTTCAACAAGACTTCAAACTAGCAACTAAGACAATAAACTCATCAGGAAAGTAGCATCAAGCCCTGCTGGCCAGTGAAGTGTTTTTGTTAATCAAACAGTACATGTGTTCAAAGCAAAGTCAGGAGAAAAGTCTTTACTGACGACACTCTTTTGTTACCTGTATACTTGTCAGCGTGGTAAACTGGTACGCCTTCACTACTGCGTAGTTCGCCTCAACGTCTGCTATAGCCATCCCCAAATACTTCCACCAGTTGGTTTTTAAAATCTGTAGGATGTTCCTGTCACCTGCAGAAACACATCAGACTGAATTCAAATGGTCCATAAGACCCTCTAAACATCTAAACACTGCTTTGCACATACATTTGGTGATCTGAACAAACTGTGAAGCATTAACTCCTTTGTGCTATTTTCTGCTCATTTGATCTTATTTCACTCACTGTTCAAAGGATATTATAAACAAAGGCAATTAAATTAAGCTTCATTTTAGAGGAGTTGATGCTGTGTTGTGTAATAACCTGGATAATGTTCATTTATTTGCATTCAAATAGTGGTTATGTGATAAGATTATGATGTCAATGTGATTCTGCTCCATTGCTGAATATTTTGTATCCATTTGTAATTAATTAATTTGGATATGCAAACAGTTTATGTTTACGATAAAAGGTGGAATTTCAGAATAAGAGCTTTAGTACTAATATTTGTTTCTGTCCGCTAATATGCTTATAGAGAGCAAGATGAGGACAATTAATCATCACAAAACACTGCAGCTTCTGTGAGCTCTGCACAGCATTTTATTTTATTGCCTATTGTTCTTTTACCTTGTTTTGTGCTATATTACAGTGATGGAAGCTCGGATGAACCAAGTCTTAAATAATGAGGCGATCTCTGTGAGCCAGACTCTCAGACTTAAGCTTGTTTTTTCTGCTCTTTATGAGATCAGTGAGAGCAGATAATATGATACTATAGATACTTCAGGCACAGAAGTCACAATCATCTGTGGTTCTTACCTTCTGCTTGCGATAGGCAGACAATCAGAAGAAAGTTGTGTTGAAGGGGGAGGAGCTTAAACAGCTTCTTACAGACAGAGGATGATCTAAGAGGTGGCACCAAGTACCTTATAAACTCTTTTTTTTTTTCTTTTGGCTGCTCCCTTTAGGGGTCATCACAGTAGATCATCTGCCTCCATCTCATCCTATCCTAAACGCCTCCTCTGTCACATCAACCCTCTGTATGCAAAAAGGAAGAGGACATGAGGGCTGATGTGAGAGAGAAGGATTATTTTTAAGAGTGAATCAGGCAAAGCTACTCCAAAAATAAAAGCATAGAGCTGGAAATTAGGTTAATACTGTACATCCCCTTTAAAGTTCACTCTTGTGGTCTCACCACTCTCCCCACTTTCCCCCTAAATCAGCTTACTTTACCATAAATTTGCAGGTTCATCAGTATGATTGATGCTACAGAGAAACATTTACTTTTTGTGACTCGCTGGGAGCAGCCAGAATGTCAAATATCCTGAGAGCATGACAGTCTGACCTGTGCGAGTGCTAAGGTGTGTCGTGTAGGTGAACAGCAGGAGGCCGTAGTTGAGGAAGCTCTGCAGCATGGGCGTCTCCACTTTGGCACGAGTCAGGTACTCACAGCTGACTGCAGTCCCACATATCAGCAGGGAGAGGACCTGACCCATGAGTATAGTCTTCAGCAGACTCCTGGTGAGTGAAGAACATGAATCATGTAGTTTCAAGTTTTATTGTCATGTACAGATAAACAGTGTAGCCACATTTATCCATAATGAAATTCTTTGGCTCGTGCTCCTCAGCTTTACATGAGCATATAGAGGGTGTGCAGTTATATTCAGAAGAAAATAACAGAAAATAACAGAAATTAGCAGTGGTAGTAATTATAATAATTATAATAATAATAATAATAATAATTGTCTATCAAATTATCATTATTATTATTATTATTATGTATCAAAAGAAAAACACTGTAGTCCCTAGAGCGGGGTTTCCTGGCTCAAAACTGACCTCTGGTCAGGTATTTAGTTAAGGCGATTAGCTTGTGTCACCTTCCTTAACACAGTTGTATGCACTGTACTGTCATTAAATTAAAAAAATTACTGTATGCATGATAATATTAAACTCTGCAATAAAAGACTAGTGATCATAACTTACAGTTGTGATCTGAAGTTTACATGCACTCATGGTCGTGAATGTCATGATGATATTGCAACTTGCAATTTGCTAAGGGACATCTAACCGAATATTGGTGGGGGTGGATGCATATATTTGTATAGTTGGCTGTATGTATACTCTTGACACTGGGTGGTTTAGAGATAATCCAAAATAAATAAAAACTTGTGCACCTGATTTTTTTGTTTTTACAGTTATTAAAGATGTATGCTGTACAACCATTCAACTCTTGAAAAAGATGTGGATGTAAGTTCTCTAGTTCTTTTACAACCCTGGTGATTCCACACCTGTTACATTCACTGATACAACATACAGTACAGTAGCTAAAAACGAGATTTACACATCTAGATTTGTGCTCACCATGTGAAAACATCTCTCAGGTTGTATCTGTGCAAACCACAGCCAATCTTCATTTTCCCACACAATCTCTCCTCCACGGGCCCCTCCATCTCTCTAAGAGCTAAAGACATAAAGGCATGGACACCGAGCAAGATTAAAAGCTGGAAGAAAAATAATTGGGAATTAGTGTCCTTCGCTTTCAGTATCTTCATCAGACTGCCCAAGCAGCGCATGACACCTAATCCCCAAAGGACTGAGGTTAATGTACAAACACACTGAATGAAGTGATTAAAACCGGTTAGATATATATTTCGTTACGAGCTTTGTGTACACTGGAGGCGTTGACCCTGATAGGTTAACTATTACAAGCTTTGGTTAGAAAATAAATATCCCGAATTGTAGTGTAGCTCGTAATGAATCGTAATACGTAATTAGTTACGTTAAAGCAGGTATAAATAATTAGTAGCAAGTACAAAAATATTAAACTTCCACTTTTCAAATGGAGTTTGGTGAACCTTGCGTCATTCATCACACTCCATTAGCTAAACAGCAAACAAAACAGAAAATTAATCAATGAATGTAAATAAAACATACGTTTTGACCTTCAGTTATGTGGTGGCATCCTCTAGCTGTGATGATTTCATGTTTATTCAGAAAAAAAACAAAAAATCTTCGTCCACGCGGAGACACCTCTCAACCAGGATGAACAGGACTAACCTCGTGCTCGCGTAGGACCGCCCCTTACGCTCTGATTGGTTGCAACGAATTCTAGGTGACGTGTACACAGTGCAGTCAAACTTTATGAAGCTGATAAAGAGGATATTTACAGTTAGTTTAGTAATTTAAGAAAAAAAATAACACAAAATTTATTTTATTAGGGATGAATTGTTGTTATTAGTATATTTGTACAAATTGTACATTGATGCTTTGGCAGTGTTGTTTACGGAAACTTTCATGCTTATAAAGTCCTACTTGCTGATCGCATACTTGTGGTATGCGGTGTTGAGATCTGCCTTTCCGATTTTTCTGATGGTCTAGCACTGCATCTCTATGCCTTGTTCCCGAGTTCCACATAATGTTCCACATTTTTTGCAGAAGTCAGCATGTGAGTCTAACAACACGCACTTTATGTTTTAAAAAAGTTGCTGATCCGAAACCCAAACAAAACAAATTTCCCACGTGTGGGACTAATAAAGGTTATCTTATCTTATCTTATCTTATCTTAAACAGGAAATAACCAGACAGAGGGGCAGACAGGGTGACAGTTATCAACAAAAGTAGGCTACTAGCAGAGGCTAGAAACAGAGATTATATTTCTTCCATGTTAGCCTCTCTTCATTTGCTTCCCGTTAAAACCCTTTTTAAATCCTTCTCCTCACATAAAAGCCCCGAATGGGTCCATCATACCCTAAAGACCTTATAGTATCATTTTATCCCAATAGAGCACTTTACTCTCAGCCTGAAGGCTTACTTGTGGTTTCTAGCGTTTGTAAAAGTAGAATGGGAGGCAGAGTCTTCAGCTGTCAGGCTCCTCTGGTGTGGAAGGAGATCCCCATTTGGATTCTGGAGACAGACACTCTTCCCATGGCTTCCTAAGTCCCCCGGCCGTTCCCCTGCTGCATGGCATTATCCCTCATCCTGAAAGACTTGGGGTATTGTTATCAGAGGAAAAGTCTTGTGAATGCAAGACGTGTTTAACTAGACCTTTGACAAGTAGCAAGCAATCTAGTATAATCACTGGTTATGTATGCTGTCATGGCAGTGCAAGCAAGAATACATTGTGATTAAGAAAGCATTCATCCATCGATTTTTAATTAAATTATGTTCATTTTAGGTGACTTGGGTACAATAGGGGAGACCCATAAGGCAGGTTTTCTAGAACTTGTACTTCCAGGGGATTTGTCCAACCTAAAGATTCTACTGCCAGGAGGGCTAGCACTGCATTACACCAGTAGTTTTAAACGTTTGCCTTTTCTCCCCATCTCTAGTATTTGATTTGGCTATGGTCTCCCTATGCTCTCCTTTTCTCCCTTCTCAACCAGTATATGTTTGCCCCTCGCTAAGCTGGTCCTGCAAGATATGTCTTCTGGCAAGGACAGGACAGGACAGGACAGGAAAGGAAAGGAAAGGAAAGGAAAGGAAAGGAGCTCTTCCTCCCCACTGTCACCAAATGCTGCTGAAAAGTTCAAGCTTTAAGTTTCAAGTTTTATTGTCATGTACAGATAAGCAGTGTAGCCACATTTACCCATAATGAAATACTTTGGCTCGTGCTCCTCAGCTGTACATGACCATATAGAAAGTGTGCAGTTATATTCAGAAGAAAATAACAAGAAAATAGCAGTAATAATAATAATAATAATAAAAGAGAGAAAAAGTATTAATAGTTAGAGAGTTTAAGACAAGTTGGTATTTACAGTTTGTGCAAAACTTGTGCAATGAGCATTTAAGTGGCATTTTTTTGAAGTGACAGTGTGCAGAGCCCTGTAATTGTAGTGAGTATGTAATGGTGTGTATAGAGTGTCAGCAGTTCAAAAGCCTGATGGCTTGTGGGTAAAAACTGTTTCTGTGTCTGGTAGTGTGGGTCTGGATGCTCCTGAACTGCCTGCCAGACGGCAGAAGTGTGAAAAGTCTGTGGCTGGCGTGGCTGGGATCAGAGAGGATCTGCTGTGTCTTCCTCATGCAGCGCTGTCTGTAGAGATCCGGCATGGCTGGCAGTTCAGTCCTGGTGATGCGCTGTGCTAATCTCACCCCCCTCTGCAGAGCTTTGCGGTCCAGAGCATTACAGCTGCCATACCAGGTGGTGATGCAGCCAGTCAGAATACTTTCAATGGTACTGGTTTCGATAGAAGTTTGTTAGTATTCTGGAGTTCATGCTGAATCTTCTCAGGCGCCGCAGGAAGAAGCGCTGCTGTCTTGCTGCTTTTGTGATCACACCAACATTGTGTGACCAACTCAGATCCAAATGAAGGGATTGATTTTAGGGTTTTCACTTTGTAATATAAAGTAACTCCAGGCAGTTGTTGCAAATTGGAATTTTGGAATTGAAATACATTTGAAGTGAACAGAAATACACTAACCCCAAAGTTTCTATCTATTTACCAAAGAGTTACCAAAAGAGGATTTAATGGGAATGTTGGCTCAGGAGGGTAGAGCAGGTCCTCTATCAATCAGAAGGTAGGTGGATTGATCCCTAGCTTTTCTCGTCTGCATGCAGAAATCCTTTTGAGTGCTCAAATAGAGTAAATAAACACAATTTAATTACCAGTCCATTTACCATTTTGCTTTCCACACCACCTCCAGTATATGCAGCAATGTGTTTATTAGAGTGGTGAACATTTCGCCTGTGATTTTTCCTGTTTTCTCATTGTTTTCCTGCTTCATTTGTAGGCTATAATTAATATAAAACATTTGTAGACAACACAGAAGTTTGTATAAAAAGTAATGTTTTATCACTATTAGTGGGTTTGTTTATTCATGAGGTATGCAGCAAATGTTTCATTTGTCATATTTCCTATAGGGTCACCAGAGTGGAGAAAGTATTATACAGTACAGTATAATGTGTCTACGTACAGGACAGGAAATGTCCCCAGCACTTCACTTTATAAATCAAACCTACATTCTTGCTCAAAGAATGTAGGTTTGATTTCTCCAAGCTTTTTTTTCCCTCAGGATGAACTTGTCATGGAAAAAGCCCAGCAGTGACTGAGCAAAATTCCCTTTGTTATTAATGTTGTTGTACTTCTCTCCTCTCTCCCTCATGTCACGCAGGGAAGGAATGATAATAAAGACCATGCTGACAGTGAAACAATAACTGGCCCTGAGACTGTACAAATATTTTCCTATCTCCAGTTCTGCTCTCAGTGTGATATGTGGCAAATGTTTCCTTTTACTTTCCCTACATATCATTTACAAGGCAGTGAGAGTGAACTAAAACAGCAGAGGTAGTGCTATGTGTTTCAGTATGGCAGAAAATACCTTCTAATGTCTCTGATTAGCTTTATTTGTTATACATTATTGTGCAGGAACCATTTTTTGTGGTTTATTAGTCCTTAATGCCTAAATGCTGTAAAGCTAAAAAGGTTTAGAGAACTTTAAAAAAAAACTTTAGTTAGTTGCAGATGATGAACTTCAAAAAAAATTTTCACAAACGTGATTATACACCGTACCTGATTTTTTTGATTGAAGTTAACTTAAAGTAATTATTAAGCATAACTAAAAGATTTTGATTTACTTTGACTTTGTTTTTTAGACTCTTTATTTATTTTTTTATGAACTTGCAAAAGCAATGTTTTGTGGAGGTATGGTACAGACGACACAGGAGCTCTATGGCCGCCACAGTTTCACTACAATCCCGTTACAGTTGGCAAAAGTAGTGCAGTATACCTGCTCAAATTACACTTTGCTCATGTTGTTTGTGAACATAAATAAATAATATTCAGCCTGAGAATATTTTAGCTAATGTCTATAATCTGTTTATTCTACAATGTTGTGATGTCATTAATATTTAAAACTCATTTTATGTTAAAACAAAACAAAACAGACAAATCATTTAAAATAATTCAAATATTTTGGTCAGGTACAAACTATGATTAAGTCTCACAGACAGTGCCTTTTTTCGTTCAATGTGACCTTACAAATTTCTGAACACACAATAACACTCCAAAAATTACTTGTACCTTTTAAAATGAGATGCTCACTGTGGATTAATTCCCAGCAATTTACAAATGACAATAAAATCAAAGCCTCCATTACACTTACCATACTAATGTTGCTGTAATAAAAAACAACAACAACACACACACACAAAAAAAATCTAAAACATAAAAATAAAGAAAAAAGTTTTAGGAGAAGCAGAGTGCAGGAAACATGAAAACCATAACATATACTTCAACAAGTAATACTTCTTAATGGCTACATTATAAACTAACTGTAACTAAAAATAAACCTTTTATATGATACTATAAACGTTCCACTACAGAGCGTTGTTAAATATTGTTATTAATAAAGGTGAGAATAAACTATTAAAAAAAACGTAAAATGAGCACAACAAAAAGACATTCTGACATAGGCTGAGCCTAAAGGAACAACAAAAAACGTAAATAAATGCACGTAAATAATAACAAATAAAACTATTTTTACTTTACTAATACATATTAATAAAGTACATCTATATGTAAAAGAAAGTAGTTAAAATGATACTTTTGTCCTTAAAATATTTAAAAAATACTTAAAAAATATATTTAAAAATAACTTCCCTAACAACAGCGATATTTCGATAAGGTTAATGTTCGTAGGTCTTGTTGTTCGCGCGAGATTTTACGAGAGGATAAGTTGAGGGAACATGGCGACGTCTAATTTGCTAAAGGTAGGATCCACTTCGATTCAATTATTTGTACTCAGCGTCCGTGGAATTGCTTGTCATGTGTGCAGTGTGCTGTGGGCGTTTAGCTCCGGTGTTAACGAACAGTACGCTGCACCCGTTTACGGCCGTCCCGTCGGTGTTTACTTCAGCGTGGAGCAGTTAAGTTGCATCTGGCTAACATTAGCCACTTATCAGTGATTTAGCTGGCTACACAGAAAAGCTACAACACTGCTAAATGTGAAGGGAAACGTCAGACACGGGGGAGCTGCAGAGTCACAGGGATGTATTCTCAGCTGAGCCTGCGTTAAAATATGACCACAGTCTGTGTGTGTGCGCGCTGGGTGCAGGTCTCATATCCTCTACCTGTCAGTGGCTCAGGAATCTGCAGCCAAGCTAAAGGCTGCCTGGAGCTGCTCTGTGTGCTCTGGTGGTTCCTGTAATCCTCCTCTGCTGCTGTTTCGCTAACAAAGCTTCGCTTGTCAGACACCTATGGATGCTTAATTTAGTGATGATTAATATCGTCTGTGAGCAGGCACAGGCTAGAGCTGAAGGCTAGGTATAGTTAAGTGACAGTAGAAAGCAGTCTATGCAACAACTGTCTATTCAGCAGGGAAATAACTCAGTGATTCTCAACAGTTACTGTCAGATGAACATTCTTTGACCAAAATAGAATCTGTGTGGATCTTTATTATGAAGGCCTTCACACGCAAGGTTAATGATAGGTGTAAATAATTAAATCTGCTACAGATTTCACTCTGCAGTGAGCTGTTTATGATTATCTGGTACTTTAGCTTTCTACTTCTTTAGCATAGTGCCATGTTTTCTTGCATTTATGAAATAATCTAATAAAAAGTAAGAAAATTCGTTGTTTTCCTCTTATTTTATTGCTGACAAAATGTCATAAAAATACAGAAGGTGAAAGGTAAAAAGAGAAATGGGACACCAGAGGGTGAAAAGCTATGCAGACTATTTTGAGATCAACCCGTGTTTGTGCATATTAATCAAATTAAAAGCAAGAAATAGGCCACATACAGTTGCGTGATAAAGTATTTGTCAAACATGGTGGTGTTAGCCTGATGGTCTGGGGCTGCTTTGCTGCTTCAGGAAGTTGTACAGGTGGAACCATGAATTCTGCTCTCTACCAGAAAATCCTAAAAGAGAATGACCAGCCATCAGTTTTTGCCCTAAAACTCAAGCTCACTTGGGTTATGCAGCAGGACAATGATCCAAAACATACCAGCAAGTCCACCTCTGAATGGCTCAAAAAATAAATAAAATGAAGGTTTTGCAGTGGCCTAATCAAAGTCCAGACCTAAATTATTGAGATGCTTTGAACTCACTTTAAACAAGCTGTTCAAGCTTGAAAACTCCCCAATGCAGCCTAATTAAAACAATTCTGCGAAGAAGTGTGGCCAGAATTCCTCCACAGTAATGTGAAAGACTCATTGCCAGGTATCACAAATGCTTGATTACAGTTTTTGCTGCCAAGCATGGAACAACCAGTTATTAGCTTTAAGAGGCAGTTACTGTTTCATATAGGGCCAGGTAGGTTTTGATGTTATATCAAATATCTTTCTCTAATATTAAAATATGTTTGATAATCTGAAACATTGAAGTGTGACAAATATGCAAAAAAGTAAGAAACCGTAATAGCCTGTATGTACCTATGGTGGTTGTTCCAGCTGGAGGGAATTTTTAAAATAACCTTGTCAAAAATTACAAGATTATTAAAAGGCCAAAACTTTTCTGATGATTTCCAGAGAAACGGTGACATATTGGTGATTGATGTCTGCTAATAATGTCATTTACTGATGTCAGTGGCAGATATTTATTTCTTGTCACATCAGTTATTTTTCTTTGTTTCCTTGGCACAAGAGGTTAAAACAAAAACAGTAAAACGCTAGCATAGTTGATCAGCCGCATTATTTTAAATATTAGGGTTGTTATGACCGTAGGATTTGAGGCCAACTACACTAAAATCATAAAGGTATTTAAACTAGTTTGACGCAGAGAACTTGCACAAGGTAATCAACAAGTAATAAAATGTTATATAGCCACAAATTAAACTGTGCAACTAGATGGTAGATCACTTTGTTGTTTTGGTAGTCTAACCTTAGTCTATCTCATCTGCACTGTTATCAAGTCATTGTGCAATAATTATCACTCTAAAGTATTTTTTTTAATGTTTTTAATATTTAACAAAAAAGAAACAAAAAAGCTAACACACTGCAGACTGAAGCAATATCAGCACTGTAATTATCTGGCATTAATAATATCAGACATATCAAAAGTCCATCAGCACTGCAGCGCTCCTTGAATGAGTCACTAAATGACCCATCAAAATGAAAAACAGCTGAGATTAAATTAAGATCCAAATGTTTTTATTTTGACTTTTTGTACAAATCTTAACCCTGTGAATTCAACAAGCATCCAGTCCTTTAAGCTTCCCGGGGTTTCCACTGCAAAGCAAGTTCAACACATCTGAGATATCTTTTCCTTATCTGGCTTCACTTCACCTAACATCATCAATCAGGCTGAGTGGTCACACAAAACTGCTTAACAACTCGATAAGTCAATACAGAGTTTATCACTCTAGTTATGAGGTGAAGTTGGCAGCATCTGACCAATCAGAAGAGAGGGGAAGAGCACTGCATGAACGTCAGTAAAACTGAAAAGCATATAAGAATAAAGCCGATTTAAATCAGAGTGTGTACCGTAAGTTAAGAGACTTCACAGTTTTGTCGTTAAGAAACAGGGAGGATCTGATATGCAGATTTAGCCTACTTGCAGATTTTATATGTGGTACAGAAGTACAAGGTTCAGACTTCCTGTTTTTGGATCATCTATATTAAGGCTTATTTTGCTCACCAGGGAAAGACAAAGACTCTGTCACTGAAAACTCTTATTGTTGGCACACTGAGGTCAGAGCAGTTTTCCAGGAATGGTGGTGGTGTTTTCCAATTCCTAAATCAGGCTTTATGGTCGGCCCGTGAAGTCAAGTTCACGTGGCTGAGGAGGGGCAGCTTTGTCCATTTTGATAAATCATCACAAGTGATTGTTCTCTGTGGGGAAGATTCTGCATTTCTGCTTCTCCTCTCACTGCCTCCTATTCCCTTTCATCTGTATTGTCAAAAAGAAACCTCCATCTCAAAATTTTGCCATTGTACAGAGAAAAACAGAAAGCTGAGAAAGTGAAACTTTCTCAGTATAGTTTTTAAAAAAAAATAATTAATCTTATCTTAAATTGCCAGGTGTTTGAAAGCAAATTAACATTGACTTGTAGCTCACCTTAAAGTTTTGTTTTAGTGATTCATATAATTTGACTCTTCTCCTCTCCTGCTTGTTTCCAGAACAAAGGCTCCCTTCAGTTTGAAGATAAATGGGACCTGATGCGCCCCATAGTACTGAAGCTCCTGCGGCAGGAGTCTGTCACGAAACAACAGTGGTTTGACCTGTTCTCGTAAGTTTTCGGTGACTCTACCTCTCTTTCACCTTAGGCTTTGGTTTTTAGATGTGATGATGTGTCTCCTTTTTTTGCTTCTACAGAGACGTCCACGCTGTGTGCCTGTGGGACGACAAAGGTCCAGCTAAGATCCACCAGGCCCTCAAAGAGGACATCTTAGATTTCATCAAACAAGCACAAGCAGTAAGCTTTTTGTCTTCCAGTTCATTTAAACGTGTTTTTATAATCACTAGTGTTTCCTACACATACATGTTGCTTGGACAGCATATACAAGCATCTTACCCACCACTCAAGTATATTTTGTGACTTATTTTAGCGTTTTTTAAATGTTTTTATATCTATCTGAGTGGATGAGAAAGCCTTCCTGTTTAACGTCTTTGTATCTTTCTAATATTGTAGTTTATCTTCCTTTATTATGGCTATGCGACCAGGAAGAATGGGCAGTTTCCCATTGATTGCACAGAATTTTTCTAGACAGAGGTTGAATGAGCAAATATCCTCGATCCCAGGCAATCACTTTTGATCTCAAGGTGATTGCACAGGTTGCCTAGGGGAGGCAACATGTCTTTAAACAGTCACAGTTTGACTTATATTGACTGTAGTCACTCTCACACAGATTGGGAAAGGTTTGGTGTCTAATTTGTAAATGCAGACAGATGCCTTCACATTACCATCAATCTGAGTCTGCAACAGGTCTCTTTGCAGTAGTGGACTCCACTCAGCTTGTTGTATTCTGGGTATATTCCTGTATAAAAGCAACATTGTCATTTCACAATAAATCGCTGTATTGGAGAAACTGCTTCACTATTTGTGGAACAATTTCTGTTTCGTATCTACGGGGTTCTGGCTGAACACTGAATGTAAGTAGTTGACATGAATTTCTGTGGATGCAGACAGCAACAAATTTGCACTTTTTGTCAATTTATTACAGTTAATCACTTTATCTTCGTAAACAGATTGCATATAATTGCAAACGTAACCTCATTCAGTCACAGACTGGTAGCAGACCAACTGCGTCTTATTGGTGTTTTAACTCTGTTGTGACACACCTAAGATGCTTTGAAGAAGACAACTGACAGCAAATGATCCCTTCTTCAAAGCAGCCATTGCAAACCTCTCATCTCAAACCACTGTTTTGTGTGACTGTAGCATAAAATATGGTCCTCTGCGGCCAGCACACCTGTCCATGGTTGTGATTGTTGACATGCTGCCACTGTTGCATCTTTGACGTCTGTCTGCTTGTAGCTAGTATGATTGCTGTTGTTGGAATAAATGAAGCCAGATATGGAAGAAATACCTTTTATAATTATTTAAGCTTTCTTTGTAGTACAGCCCCTGTTTCAATGAACAGAATAGATTCATGTCATGAGTTCCTCTTTTGATCATTTTTGCAGCACACATAGACTTTCAGTTATTTGTGAGGTTGCTTCTACTTTACAGTAGCAGAAAAACCTGGCCAGACTGCCTTAGCTTACACTTTCACACAGTCCTCTGAAGATCAATTGCTCCTTTCTTCTCTCAGAAGGGACATTTGGGTTTTGAGAGTCCCCTTTATGCTTAATTGGCAGCATCATTGCCCAACATTAGCCAACTTCCCCTGACAGATGACCCGGTCAGGCCAGACGGCACTCTGCTCTCTAGTACTCAGAGCTTTAAAGTCATGCTGAAATAAGTCCAGCGTTTAAAGAGTAGGTTTCCCTTTGACAGATGTTTTTTTTCTCTAATATGGTATGGCATTTGTAATAAAAATGCTTAAAAGAACTACAGAACTTTAGTAATATCTAGCCTAGTCTCAATTTCAAACTGAGATTTGTCAACTTCTTCCCCAAAGTTTTGTCTAATTCTTCTTTTTTTTTTTTTACCAGTTAGCTCACCGTTTTGGGAACTGCTCCATTAATTGTTGGCTGAATGTTATGACAGACATTTAAAATTATCTGTGTCTGTTACTGTTAGATACAGGCTCTGTTTTTTTTTTTTCTTCTCCAGACATTTAAAAAATATTTTCTGTTCTGACATCAGTTTAAATTTCTCATCAGTGTTCGTGCTTATTCTTTAATGTGTATCTTAACTTTAAATATCAGCTGCCAATTTATTTCTGCAGGTTCAAACTGACCCTAACTTGTGTCCCTCTCCTTTTCTTAGCGGGTGCTGAGTCACCAGGATGACACGGCGTTGCTGAAGGCGTACATTGTGGAGTGGAGGAAGTTCTTCACACAGTGTGACATTCTGCCCAAACCTTTCTGCCAGCTGGAGATCACTTTGATGGGTAAGCAAGGAAGCAACAAGAAGTCCAACATGGAGGACAGCATCGTCCGCAAGGTGAGTGGGTTTGTTTGTTTGTGTCTTTTTACTGTGACCCAAAGAAGCATTCGTCAGTGTGCGTGTTTGTGTTTAACACTTTTTCTCTGTGCTCACTGCAGCTCATGCTTGACACATGGAACGAGTCCATTTTCTCCAACATTAAAAACAGGCTACAAGACAGTGCCATGAAGCTCGTCCACGCCGAGAGGCTGGGGGAGGCCTTTGACTCACAGCTGGTCATCGGAGTGCGGGAGTCGTACGGTGAGAAAAACCGAGACACACCTGTTTCAAGCTTTTATTTGGATCCTGCAGGCGAAGTCTGAAGGTTCTGTTTGTCCAGTCATAGATCAGAAAGGGTAGAAAATATGACTGCTCATGAATGACAGCGTAGTAGCTTTTGGTTTCAGCAGCTTGGTATTGAGGCTGAGGCCTCCTGTTCTACATGGCAGTCATTGTTTATGAATGCACAACAACTGGAGATGGTCTGCTTCACACTTTTTGGACTACTGGAAATACTCTTTGAGTTATACATACTAAAGTCTCGAGTCACCCCTCATTTCTTCGTATTTCTTTGCTTTTGCAATCAGAACAATGATCTGAATGCACCAAACATACAAACTCTTTAAAGCAATGTCTACACCTACACGGGTATTTTTGAAAACGCAGCTTTTTCTGTGCGTTTGGGCCTTTCGTCTACACGGAAACAACATTTTTGATCACTGAAAACTGAGATTTTTAAAAACTCCTGCCAGGGTGGAGATTTTCGAAAACTCAGTTTTCAGTTTCTTTCTTTCTTTCTTTTTTGAATAAACTCCGGCCAAGAGACCAAGTGGGACAAAATACTGTCTTTAGTTATTAACATTTGAAATGATGAAGGCACTTGAAAAGTAACACAAAATTAGCTGCCACAAAAACTTTTCAGAAGTACTTAAGGGTTTGTGAGGGCACAAAACCCTGTTTACTCTTTCCCTACCAAACTTCTAGACTTCTGATTGGCCAACATTTCTACACAGTTAGGATTTGGAATGTTCTTGACAGCATTTGACTTTGTTTTCTGCATTTACATCACACTGGATTTTATTTCTTTTTTTAAACGAAAATGGAAAATCTCAGTTTTCAAAAATACCCGTGGACGTGTGGACGTAGCCTAAATTCTCTATAGGCTCCTCTTGTTCATGTTTTTCATTTTCTTTTTCTTTGTTTATTTATTCATTTCTATTAATATTCTGTCCACATTAACAGAAAGGAAAAAAGAGAAAATTGGAGGAAATATATTAAAAAAATGGAGCACAGTATAAAATGTAATGCGTCAGGACTTGGAAGTGAAAAATATGAAAAAGCACCGATACGCAAATCAACAGTCTGTTGTGTCTAGCCTTTGTACTACTTTTTTAAAATTTGATCTACTTAATACTAACATATGAGTCACTCAAGCTTGAAAAATTGTATTGTATCTCATTGTGTGATGATTTTTATTGTCCTGAGCAGTAAACCTGTGCTCCAACCCCGACGACAAGCTGCAGATCTACAGGGATAACTTTGAAAAAGCGTATATGGATTCTACTGAGAGGTTTTACAGAACACAAGCACCAGCCTACCTCCAGCAGAACGGCGTCCAAAACTACATGAAATATGTGAGTAACACTTCTGGCCAGAAAACTGATTTCCCAGTTTCTCTGTTTATTTTAATGGAACTGCTGCTCACTGTTTACTTGCTGTTATTACTACCTTTATTTATCCCATATTTGGGAAATACCAGATATAAGCATTTAAAACTTACAGGGTTTTCGTCTTTAAATGTTTACTTTTAGCTTTTTATAACATGCATAAATATTGCATATATATGTTTTATTTTCATCAGGCTGATTCGAAGCTGAGGGAAGAGGAGAAACGTGCCCTGCGGTACCTAGAGACGAGACGTGACTGCAACTCTGTACAAGCAGTTAGTATAAGCTCCATTGTTTTAGTTTGAAATTTTGTAAACATGAACATCAATTTCTGTGGTCTCTAAATGTTTATATTCTATTTAATGTATTATATTTTTAAGCTTTTTCTTCTTTTTCAAGTTACAGTAAAAATCATTGTGCCAGTTTCTGCCATATGTCATGATTTTCACCCAGATTTCTACAAATCAAGGACAAAAAAGCAACTTTTTAAAATATCGTTGTTTACTTTGTGAGATGAAAAGATTGCAAATAAATATTCAAAGTATGTAAATTTCCCTTAAACTGCTGTTTTTACTGTTTTTACAAACTGCTGTTTGTAGTGTAGTGAGTATACAGATGTGGCCAGGTGTTCCTTTCACATATTTGCTTTTACTTTAATCTTTGGGTTATTTCATGCAAAGCCTATTTCACGTTTCCTCTTATTTTTATTCTTTGATGGGCTTATTCCAAGTTTGGACTTCTCCTCTTACTCATGGAAAGAAAACGCTGAAGGATCGTCCCAAAAATGCTGATTTCTGATATCTGCACGTGTGTTGTGTCTGAGTGTCTGCTTATCTTTGCAGTTAATGGAGTGTTGCGTCAATGCGCTAGTAACATCGTTCAAGGAGACCATCTTAGCCGAATGTCCAGGCATGATCAAACGAAATGAGACAGAGAGTGAGTACGGCAGGACTGTTCCCAACAAAGGCTCAGCCAGCTCAGGTTTGCACTAGAAAATAGCCTGAACAAATCTCTCTGCATCTGTACAACATCCCTGTGTGATAGTATGACCAGCCTCGTTAATCTAAAACCAAGTCGGTGGTTTACACAGAGGGAGACGTGTGAGGTGGAAGCTCGTTGTGGTAGATCTGTCACAGCACTCGATGCTCTTACCTGAGTGTCCTGTGGGATCCAAAGCTTTTACTTCAGGGGGAAAAAAATTGGTTTAGTATTATACACCAAATTTCATAACGTTAATAACAAGAGGTATTCAGTGGATCAGAACTGAACCTCCTGCTGGTTTGAAAACACACAGACTGAGTGCAGGAAGTGCAGAAGTTGTTCAGATTAAAGTAAAACCAAAAAAATAAGGATTTGAAACTCGTTACTCAGACATGAATTTGTTGTTTGTTTGTTTTTTAATAATAAGAGGCTTTCAAGTCTTGTATCTGTGCCCAAGCTTTGAGACGTTTTCATGAGGTTTTATATCAAAATAATAATTTTATACATTAAAGGTAGTCTGTGCTCGTTACCACAGATGCATTTAGTTTTGACTTTGATATTTTAGCTGCTGGTATCACATCTTCTTCTTTTCTTTTGCTCAAATTGCTGTTCATTTTAGATGAACACATCCTAGTGTATTAAACCTACCCAGAGATTATGCAACATTTTTCTTCCAGACATTTTTCACGATTTCAATGTAAATGACCAAAATGGAAAATCTTAAGAATACATTAAAGTTTGTATTGAAGAATTGTTTTGTGATTAAGACCTCGGTCCAGGTTCTGGGCTACATTAACCACCCGTCAGTATTATTAATGCATCTGTGTGTGTGTGGTTTAATTCATGAAATGGACAAAGGCCTTCCACAGTAATGGATTTTAAAGTAGCTCAAAATGAAAAAATAGCTACAAAATGGACATTAGAGACATGTCACTAGTACAGAAATGCTCATTTAGGGATTTAGTTCAGTCTTAATTTTTTAAGATATATTGATTCTGGTAAAGACTGGGGCATCACAGAGTTATTTCTTGCAGTATATCATCTGTTTTAGGGTCTCTCTGCAGCAATAATACTGCCCACCTCCTTGCTGTTGACTGCTCCATAACTCTGAGTCATAGTCTTTCTAAAAAGCACGGATGATGCCTTTGCTTTCACCACAGAGTTGCACCTGATGTTTTCCCTCATGGACAAAGTGCCCAACGGCATCGAGCCCATGCTGAAGGACCTGGAGGAGCACATCATGAGTGCTGGGCTGGCCGATATGGTAGCGTCGGCGGAGACGATCACCTCTGTGAGTGTCGCACAGACAAACATGCCAAACTGGTGATGGTGGGAGGTTTGCAAGAATAGACTGCAGGTTATTACAGTTTGTATTAACATCGAGATGCATTTCAATGACAGCAGTAACTGTCGAGGTGCTGTCATTCTTATTAATCACAATGCCAGCTTGGTAATGATCCAGAGGTGTGTGGCAAATGATGGGTTAATCTTATGATGGGATAATCTAGATGGGGGAGGGGGTATATCAGCTACCACAGTCTGTCACAGGGCTAACAAAGAACATGTTAGATTTTTTTTTTTTTTTACAAAACATTTTCCTCACTTTACACCTCCACACTTTTATGATAATAACTCAATTTAGATGTGACTCCTTAGATACCCCATCGGGGGCTATTGTTGTCACCCTGCCGGGCGGGCAGGTGGGCACCCTGGACATCAAAGTTTGTGAATGCGATAACTCGAGATTGAAGCGATGTAGGAATTTGAAATTACCATAGGTGTATCTACTAAAAACCCCAGAGGTCAAGTTGTTGGAAAAGCTTGTGAATGCAATAAGTCGAGAAGGATGTGTCTGCTCGAAGGCTGAGGGGTACTACTGGCCTCAAAGTGTATGTCCCTTCTCTTTTAAGAAACACTATAAGGGTGTTGTCAGGGAGTAAGTTTATTGCTTCTACATAGTTTGTGTAGTGTGAAAATGAACCAGATGGGGGGCTTTTATAAATGTTTTTAATTTTAAGAATAGTGGAATTGTACCTGTTTGTAACTGGTATTACAGATTATCCTTATGGCCCCTTTTTTAACGGTTTAGTTTTTTAATGCCTAAATTATAAAATTCAGAGAGGCCATTAGATAAAATTTCAACGTACTGTAAGTTTGTGGACCTTGAGCTTGGTTAATGTAAATCTGAACTTTTATCCTGATCTCAGTGAGTGGTTGCACCATCGGGTCTTTGTTGCAGGACTCAGAGAAATACGTGGAGCAGCTGCTCACCCTGTTTAACCGCTTCAGTCGACTGGTGAAGGAGGCCTTTCAGGATGATCCACGCTTCCTGACTGCTAGAGACAAAGTGAGTCACACTTCTGCTAAGTTCCATTGTAACTGTTGGATGCCTGTCTCAGAATATCCTCAGAACTTTTTTTCAATCCTCTTTGCAGGCATATAAAGCGGTTGTGAATGATGCCACGATATTTAAATTAGAACTTCCCATGAAACAGAAAGGGTAAGAGAGTTGCCTGCATGAACTTCAGTGCCGAATGATAAAAGCAGCCTGACAGCTTGATTGCACTTGTCTCTCCTCACCTGCGTTTACAGGGTAGGGTTGAAAACTCAGCCTGAGTCCAAGTGTCCAGAGCTGCTAGCCAACTACTGTGACATGCTCCTGAGGAAGACTCCACTCAGCAAGAAGCTCACCTCTGAAGAGATCGAGGCCAAGCTCAAGGAAGTGGTAAGTTTAGTGTCCTTTTTAGTTTATCAAACTGCCGTTACTGCGTCTGACACATGATCTACTGTTAGTTATTGCTCTGGAAGTCTTGCGAGAACATGCAGGAAGAACATGAAACAGGCAAGCTCTGACTTTATTGTAATGTTAAGAAGTAAAGAGCAATAACCTCAACGAAGTTGTGCCAACTCAGAAAAATATTCATACGTGTTTGAATTCTCAAGAAACTGCAACAAACACCAAAAGTATCTGCTGAGTCCTTTCCAACCGGTGTTTATTTAAATTTTTTTTTTTTTTTCCTGCAGCTTTTAGTCCTGAAGTATGTCCAGAACAAAGATGTTTTCATGCGCTACCACAAAGCCCACCTGACCCGTCGGCTCATCCTGGACATCTCAGCCGACAGCGAGATAGAGGAGAACATGGTGGAGTGGCTCAGGGTAGGAGCTGATGGGGAACATTTACTTTTTATTTTACCTTCTATGAATCTCACCTTACTCTGTTTACTAAATGTTTTCATCAGGGAGACATCTGGGGCTGTCTCCTTTTCATTTATCATCACAAGTATCACAGACAGAACATCATAATGAGACACTGCTCGCAAATTAACACAGACACAATTAGTAACACGATTAGAATCAGATTAATCTTTACTGTGATGTCATTTGTCCAAACAGGAAGTAGGAATGCCAGCCGACTATGTCAACAAGCTAGCGAGGATGTTCCAAGACATCAAGGTGTCAGAGGACCTCAACCAGTCCTTCAAAGAAATGCATAAACACAACAAGCTTGCTTTACCAGGTAAAGTCAGAAAATGTTTTATTTAATAAAATGATGTCGAAGTTTGATAGTTTGGGGAAGCAAGTACATTTACTTTCTTGCTTTTCTCCACTGAGATGAGCAGATTGATGTCACTCATGTATAATCTAAACACAAAGACCAATGAGCAGCAGATTAGCTTAGCATAGAGGCTAGAAATGGAGGAAACGGCTAACCCCTACGACTTTATCTTCTGGGTAGAATAAAAAAGTAACATAACATGTAAAAGCACCTGGGAGGAGACAAACCTCAAAGGGGATTTCTCTTACAGTTCAATACACTGCAATCTACATCCTCCACGAGAACAGTGAGCACAGCGTTCGAATAGACAGACATCAAATACTGTTTTAACTTTAGATAACACAAAAGCCTAAAGACTTTCTTTATGCTAAGCTAACTAGTAGCTGGTTTTAGCCAGCAAGGTGCAATAATGTGTCCTTTGGGCTGGGATGTGCTATAACTCTAAACTTTCTCATCTTGGTGCGCTCCCTTGCAGCTGACTCGGTCAACATAAAGATCCTGAATGCTGGAGCGTGGTCGAGGAGCAGCGAGAAGGTTTTTGTGTCTCTCCCTACGGAGCTGGAGGATTTGATACCTGAGGTAGAAGACTTCTATAAGAAGAACCACAGTGGCAGGAAGCTTCACTGGCATCACCTCATGTCCAACGGCATCGTGAGTCTAACATGTCTGCACAGGAACACACACAAGCAACTTAACTGTGAAATCGCACCATTACAGTTACTGTAATGGCCAAAGCAATTTACTGGAAGACTTTCACTGGTGCAGCTTTGCATTTTTCACAGATTAGAATAATCCTTTTTTTATCTAATACTGAGCTCAGCAGCTTCTCCACTTAACCACTGTCTGAAATAAGCTAGTCAGCTCCTCTCCCTTCAAACCAGCATCATTCTGATTATTTACCCAAGGTTAGAAAAGCAACCATGCACATGTAGTCCTCTCGTGATTATTTGAACTTAGTAATCAAACTAAATAAAATGTCCTTCACTTCTCCAGATAACGTTTAAGAACGAGGTGGGCCAGTATGACCTGGAGGTGACCACCTTCCAGCTGGCGGTGCTGTTTGCCTGGAACCAGCGACCGAGGGAGCGGATCAGCTTCGAAAACCTCAAATTAGCCACTGAGCTGCCCGATGCAGAGCTGCGACGCACTCTCTGGGTAAACGACGAGGACAAAAGTGCCTGTGAACTGTAGATGAGTGTCTCTATCACGTCTTAGACAAACAAGTTTGTTTTTCTATGAGAAACACCTTGTTTTATTTGATTAATACAAAATTTTCTGTTTCCCTCCTCAAACCTCTCTGTTCGCCCAGTCTCTGGTAGCTTTTCCCAAACTCAAGAGGCAGGTGTTGCTCTATGACCCGCCGGTGTCTTCGCCAAAAGACTTTGCAGAAGGAACATTATTCTATGTCAACCAGGAATTTTCTCTCATGTAAGTGATCACGTTCACCCTGTTCCTCTCTTCATCGTCTTCTTCTTCTTCACAACTTTGTCTCTTTAGTGCTTTCTGTGAAGTTTTAATGCACAGTCTGGTCTTAGTGAGGAAGAAATATAATTTTGCACACTCTGTTGTTTCCAAATTACTCATAAAATCCAATACATAACTTTTGAGTGTTTGGAAGTGTAGCTCTGTGCATGTTTCAACTGTTACCAAATTTATAGCATCAGATGTACTCGAGGGGACACGAGAGATGCTGAGAGGTTATTGAATGAAATGATCATATTCCAAAAATAGGAACATTTCACACTCAAAATCACTTCATTCTCTTTTTAATTTGAAAACACTTTTGTTTTTAAGAACAGGATTTTAGATGTGCTTTAAATCTGCAGCGCTATGCAAAATATTTTGTTTTTTTATGAAGTTTTTCTAGGAACGCGAGAAATGGTTGCAGTGATAAATGAGAATGCATTATATAAAGGAGTTTTTGTATTTACTCATGTTATCTTTGTGTAATAACATTTTTGTGATTTGAAACTAGTAATAGTAAGTAATATAAAAATAAAAATATATGCAAATGTAATACAAATAATATTATTATAAATAAAAACCTATTAAATAAATAATAGCTTAGGTAAGCAGGGTTAGACAACATGGCGGTGTGCAGAGGTGCAGCGGCTTCTTCCAGGTCTCTCTGAGTCACTGCTGTTAATGCGAACAGACCAGTGATGCTGGTGGTAATAACTGGTGATTAAATGGTCACACTGCAGACCAGATATCTTAGTAGAGACCACAGGTCCAAACGCTGACCGAGGGCATTTCTTTTTCAAATTCAACTTTACAGAAAAAATTCCAAGGTTCAGAAAAGGGGGAAGATCAACCTGATCGGTCGGCTGCAGCTCACCACGGAGCGAATGAGAGAGGAGGAGAACGAGGGCATTGTCCAGCTCAGGATACTAAGAACACAGGTACGGAGATGAGCTCACAGCAGGCAGGTGGAGAGGCTGGTGCTCCTTCATTTGCTTTGAACACCACCTACTGTGAATAAAGAGCCTCACAGTGCAGTTTCTTGACCTGCTTTGTTATTTTTCCACCCTCTTCTTTTCCATTTCTCACGTCCAGGAGGCCATCATCCAAATAATGAAGATGAGGAAGCGCATCAACAACGCTCAGCTGCAGACGGAGCTGGTGGAAATCCTAAAGAACATGTTTTTACCACAGAAGAAGATGATCAAGGAGCAGATTGAGTGGCTGATAGACCATAAGTACATAAAGCGGGATGAGACGGATATAAACACCTTCATCTACATGGCATAGCAGAGCACATTAGGACGACTTGTTCTGACTTTGGTTTCAGTGGATCAGGCCTGATGGACACTAGAATACTTCCAGGCTCCCCGTCCTTTATTTAAAAAAACAAAAATCCTGTGCAGGGAGGCATGAATTTAAGACTGAGACCTATTTAAAAAAATTCAACTTCCTGCCTTAAAGTTGTACAGACATAAGACAAAAACAAAAAACAAAGACCAGTTGCAGTGGGAGTCTGCACCAAGTGATCATAAGTATTTTTAGTTACGGCGGGGTTCCTCTGCCGTCCAGATGAGGCTGTTAATCTTTAATGGTCTGCTTGTGATGCAGTGGTGCATCATCGGGGCAGCCACTATAACACTCCTGCTCAGTGCTTGCACACTTCTGAAGGCATGCTGACAGGAAACAGCCGAGGAACTCAAAATACCGGCAGTCCACTTTTAATCCACGCCAAATCCACATCATCTGAACGTTGAATAAAGCGCCGCCCGCGTCCCTCAAAGGCTGCTATAACCTGTTTATGGCGGCGGCTCTCTGCAGTTAAAGTGATCAAACACTTAATCTGGACTTTGTGTGAATAAATAAACGAAACAAGATAAACACTTCACAGTTTGCAGGACTGAACCAGACAGCAATCTAAAGCCAGCTCCAGACTCCCTCAAGCCTCTGGCCCTGGGTAACAAGCTAGAATCCAAGTCCCTGCGACCAAATGTACCCAGGAACAGAGGTGGGGGTGCCGGAGTGACGCCAGGAAGCCTGGGAGAGGAGGCTGAGGTCAGTATTACACATGGTAAAAACTACAATTCAAAGCTATAAGAGAGTGTACTGTGAGATGTGAATAATGAAATGATGAAATAAACAGCACCTTATTATAAAACAACATGTAGGCTTGTCTTTCATCACATGAACAGTTTAGGTGATTTCTTTTTTTTTAAAGGGAAGCCCTACCAATCCTCTTAATTGCCCTCAACTGAGGTATATTTGGAGTCATTTACAAGCCTGTTTCCAGGCAGAGCCAAGAGCGGCGTACGCTTCCTTCAGTCAAATATGTTGTTCATAGAAGTTTTAAAGAGATCGAAGCTCCAGCAACACTAAACTAGTATAAAAACTGCTTTATTACTTGACCAGCACCACAGGCCAAAACGTGTTAGTCAAGTAATAAAGCTGCTGTTTATACTACAAGTGTTACTAGAGCCTCGACCTCTTCAGACCCTTGGTTCTTCTCCATGAACCTTGGAAGTAGGTGAAGTTATGCTAGAAACCTCCATTCTGTGCAAATAGGCTTCCAATGAATCATTTTTTCCCCAAAGCTACACCTTGTAACCAAGCAGGAAGAGACTGGAGGATGCGGTGTAGGTTTATAATAGACTGCCAGTTGTTTTGTTTTCACACAAAGTGTCTCTTATAATTTGGCACTACAGAAAGTTTACTTTATCCCAGAGGTACCCAGACTTTCCTGGGATCATTTGCTAGTTTGGAATAAAACAAGAAGCCCACTGTTTAAAAATGTGCTCATTAGAAGCATCACAAAAAAGGACGATGAGCCAGTCGCCGTGCCGTGCTCCTCGGTTTCTCCGTCAGATTGTCTCCTCGCTCGTCACCACTGGTTTTCAGTCATACATATACTCCTTTTCGATTTTTAGCCATGTACAAGTAATCCCTGTGAGCTGAAATCTCAAGATTCAGACTCCTATAAACACCCATGGTATGATCATCTCAGGTATACGGCTCTGGATGTGAGCACAAAAACCCCACCCACCCCTTGTGTCAGACAGAGTGGAACTGATGGGTGGATCAAGCATGAACAAAGTAAGACTTATTTTGAACCATTAATCATGAAAGGCTTCCTTCGGCCTCCATTTATAGGCCATAAGGGCTGTTACAGTTTCTTGTGTTAATAAACACTCAAGTTTCCCCTATCAGATAACACTCTGGTATGGTAGTTAATTTAATAGTGAGTAAATCTAACATGTTACAGCTAAGTGCTGGTATAATGAGTACAACTTCGAACTCATCTAAAATGTTCTCTTTTTTTTTTTTCATTAATTTGCAGGATTTTGGTCCAGAACCAACAGTAAATACTGATGCAAGGTGAAAAGTTATTAAGCGACCATAATACATCATCTGCATGAGCTTTAGTAATAATTCAATCAGTTGTGTTGTAAAACTACCCTCTTGTAGTCCAGGGCCAATCAGAGATCACCAATAATTCTGGCACAGATTCTCCTGGGACAACAACTGTCCCAGGTTTTTCTGCCTACACATCACGCTGATTTTAACATGCACTATATAGACAAAAGTGTTTATCTCTTTGAATTGCTGCAGATGCGCCTGGCCATGCAGTCTCCCTTTACAAATATTTGTGAATGAACAGGTTGTTCTAAAGCGCTCATAGAATTCGAGTGTGGTGCTGTAATAGGATCCAATCATTGCAACAAGTCCTCCCTCCGAGATATTACAGTATTGAAGTAGCCTTATTGCAAAGTGGAAGCAACAGCAACTGGTCTCCAACCACGTAGTTGGAGAGCAGAGTCACCAGGGCTGAGGTGCATAGTGCCTAACAATCGCCAATGCTCTGCAGAGCGCCAGACTTCCTCCTATCATTAACATCAGCACAAAAACAGTGCACTGGGAGCTTCATGGTATGTGTTTCCATGGCCAAGAAGCTCCTATGTAGCTGGCCCAATGCTTTTGTCCATATAGTGTACTTCACTGGATTAGTGAATACTTTGACCAACTAGTGATGCTAGAGGAAAGGCCAGTTGGCTCTCTTAAAGTAAGTGACACTCATCCTCTGGGGACCATGAAGTTTTCTTTTCATTAAACATGGAGATATTTTGAGCATTGAAATTTAAATGAAAATTAGATTTTGTTTAAAAAAATGGTGGTTTTTCTTCCCATCATTAAATCTGAGGCAGTTTGTTCACCTGTAGATAAATGATATTCCCAGTAGCGTTATAAAGGTGGTCACTGAACAGCAGATGGTGCCAGAGCTTCAGCAAATAATCTGGAATCTACGCAGCAGTGAGTGTGCATATGAAAATCCATCACCTTAAAAAAAACTCATTTACACGCACTTGTGGAGGTATAATTCACCTCAGTTTCTCACTGGTAAGGTAAGCTTGCACGGGCTTGATGTAACTAAGTACTGTACTCTCAGGAAAACTTAGGGAAAAATAAAGCAACTATTAAGCTCCAACGTTTTTGCTCATATGTTAATTCATCAAGAGTGAAATATTTTTAACAGGTTTTTTGTTTTTTGAAATCCAGTGATGCTTTTGTCATGCAAAAAGCTCCAAAACTCCTGAAACGTGAGGCGGTTCCGTTTTAGTTTTAAATAGTTATTACTTATAATTTTTAAGATTTGGTTTTAAAACACAAATGATGCACAAGTGTCACTTTTGGCTCTGGGTCACGTATCACTATTTTTCTGTTTTTCAAAAATCAGTCAGTTAATTAGGAAATTAAATGAGCAATGGCAGAGTTCGTGAAGACTATTAATATCTCATCATCTGCTGCTTTTTAATACTTGGTACTTGTTATATTAAATTTCCTCGCCAATACTTTTGCTTTACATTTTAAATTGAGGGCTTACTGCGTAAATTTTGTTGCTTTTTTGATGAAACGACTCATTTTTTGGCAGTAAATGCGCAGTCGCAGTCGGTCCCGTTCATTTAAGAAATGCACGGTATTATTTTATTGCACTTTGCAAAGCACAGATCTTGTGTTTTAATTTGTAAAGAGGAATATCAAATAAACCTAGCTGTGTTTATTTTTGTTTTAATGACCTTAACTGTTACATAAGTGGAAACCTGTAATTGGGCGGATAGGTTTCCTTAATTACAGCAGATTGCGTCCTCTTGTTATTTGTGACAAAGGGGATTACAGCAGGCCCGTTAACCGAGCGCATGCGCACTGTGTACAGCCCAATATTGAGGATTCCTGTTACGAGGACGCAAAGGAGATATACAATTTCCCATTTGTACCTTCAAAATAAAACACCCTGAAGAACGGTGTTAACAAATCCTCTTTATAATTAGTGGTAGATCTAACTAATCAGGTGCTATTTCTTCCCGAGTAAAAGTCGGCTAAATGTACTGGAGTACACGGAAAATGAGGAAGAAAAGGAAATTCAGCTTAAAATATGGTGTTTTACAGAAGTGAGTATGGAGTGTAACCAAAGTTGTCAGTTCAAGATAAACATTTTAAAAGATTCTAAATATATATATATATATATATATATATATATATATATATATATAGAGAGAGAGAGAGAGAGATATCTATATATATATATAATAAAAAGTTAAAATATCAATAACTAAGCCTACAATAGGGAAGTAAAAATACCCTCTATGGACGTCACAGTATCCGCCATTTTGATTTCAGGCATGAAGCTGGCACCTGTCCAGGATTTTTTATCATTACCGTCTTGATAACAGTCGCCTTCGACCACCGTAATCAGCTTCTACTCAGTTAGTAGTTAATGTTATGGTTCAACTGCTCTTTGAGTCGAGTTATGGCTTGGAAATGGCACCATGTACCAATTAGCATGCACTTGCTAGCGATTTATGGGCAAAATTTGCTTTGGTGAAAGAAAGACTAAAGGACAAGGGACTAAATACTAAGTGTCCTTTTATTTAAATCAAACACAATATAATGCACAATATAACGTGCGAAAAATGTGCGAAAAATTAGAGATTTCTATTTTGTAAATAATTCATTTTTTAGAAGTAAAGTTTAAGCTCCCGGTCATTTTTATTAGAGGCTGGGGGTTGTTTTATGGCGCCCCCTGCTGCTCCGCTGGCTATATTACAGGTCATGTGTGTACATATTTTTTTTAATTTTGAAATCAGGAGAGCGGAAGTTCCCGTTTTACATCCGCAGCTTGACGCTGCTTGGGTAAGGAGAGGAGAGGAGAGGAGGAGAGAGGAGCTCCGTCGGCGGACCAGGGAGAGCGTGGAGAGGAATCCCAGCAGCCCCCACCCCCCTAGCCCCGGAGAGCGAGAGCCGGACCGGCTGGATCCCCCTCCTCCCTCGCCCGCTCCCCCCGCGGAGGAGGACCCGAGAGAGACCCACGTTGCCACGGGAGAGGCCTCGGTTCAGGTGAGGGTGCTGTTTTAAGCTGCTTCACGCTGCTCTCCCCCGGGCAGGCAGGTGCTGTGTGAAGGGCTGCCGGAGATGGAAAGTCGGCGATCAGCGAGTTAAATCTCGGTAGATTCGACATCCTGTTACTTACTTACCCTATGATTTACACGGCCTCTGTGTCCAGGGTTGCGGAGCCGATAACGGGAGGTGATTGTCGGGGGGTGAACTCGTATTGCACCGGTATGAAAGCAGCTTTTACTTGGCGCAAAAAGAGCGCTATATATTGTGCATCTTGGACGGGAGAGCCGCTCTTCCAGGCTTTACTGGTCTTACCTGTGCATTTCAGGGCTTGCAGCATATCCACTGTGTTACAAAGGTGCTTAGTCTTTTACATTATCATTTCATATTTACAATGCACAGCCACAGTTGCATTAAATCTGTGTGGGAGCCATATCTGAGCGAGCTGCTGTTACCCTCACCAAATATCACTCACATCAGTAATAATGGCTCCTGCTGGAAAAATAAAGCCTTTCTCAGTAAGTTTTCCTCTCAAGCAGAGACTTTCTGCGTGACTCTGTGCTGCCTGTTTTTCTCCCCCACTCCACTCGGAGTAATAAATTAGTAATTGCACAACTATATTGTTCTGCAGAGAACCCAGAGGGGAGTGGATGCACATTAATAGTCTATGTTTGGACCACTTGCCAGCTTTCAGGGTCTAAAAGTGGAGACTCTCAGCATGTTTTTACTGACATTTAACCTTAATCCGATTCATGCCAGGTAAATTGTGTAAACCTAATAATCGCTACTTCATATGTGCCATTATTGTTCATTAAAGAGAAGATAATGCTCAAAAATGTCAGCTTTTTGTCGGGTTTAACTAACACCTTATAATATTCCTAAACCACATAATGTAACATTTATCTATCCCATCATATAAGTGTCGTATGAGCAGCTAAAAGTGAAACAGTCCAGCCTGGGTGGACTTTGGGCATAAGTGTTGTGTCTTACGGCCAAGCCCACAGAAGCACAAGGAGGTACTGCAGAGGGGAGATCACGATGCTGGGAGGATGGGGGAAGCTGGGATAGCCCTCCTCCGTGATGCAGGAGAGAGGTGGGGGCGGTGGATGAAGGATGGTCTGGCTCACCCTTCCCTCTCCTCTCTCTCCCTCTCTTTCCGTGGTGTTCTGGTGCATTACTCCTCCCTGTTCACTACAGAGCATAATCAGTCTGTCAGCAGAAGCAGACTCAATCAGTCACTCCCTGACCACCACCACCACCACCACCACATCCAGTTCCACCTGAACACACTCTGATATCTGACCACACATTCACCACATCCTTCCTGTGGGGTGCCTCGGCTTTAAGCTCAAATCGCTTCAATAATCTTTATTGTCCGTTGTTGTTGTTTTTTTGTTTTTGTGACTCAAAGTGTCGTCTATCTGTACAAAACCAGATGGAAACGTGCAATACTCACATCACTCTTTAAGTTAACTACGCTACAGCCCACCTACACTGCATTTCTGCTCTACATACACCCTTATCATCTCCAGTGTGTGAATTTCCTGCATGCATCGTGAGCAACAGCTAAAAGAACAGCCTCTTACTGTGATTCCAGGGCGTGTGTGGACTCATTTGCACATCATTATTCAGTGATGTCTTCTCCCCCCAGATCTGATTAGATACGTGTTTTTCTGACTAGCTTAGAAGACTCGTTGCCATTCAGTGCTGTGTCCCAGGAGCTGTCCGTGGTCCTTAGATTAATGTGCGTAAATGCTAGCAGGGTGTGAATGGGTGAATGAGACATTTTGCAGAAAGCGCTTTCAGTGTAGAGTAGAAAAGCTTTATATAAAAACCAGTCCATTTAACATTAACCATTAATGCTCTTAAAGGAACTCTCTGTCTCTTTGCTGGTATAATATGGAGGTAATTTCATTGGCTCCTCTATCAAGAATCCACAGAAGAAGGTAGGAGTGCCCCAAGCTCCTAATTTGCTAACAGATTAAATGGAAATATACCTACAGACGAAGCAGCTTACCTAAAAGTAAGAAGAACCTGAGTGTGGGTAAGGTTAAGCAAAACTTACGGTAGAGTCGTTGTTTGTGAGTTTACTCTGACACACAGAAAAACTGCTCATTTGGAAGTTGTAGGAGTGCAAAGACTGCATTTCAGATCTACACATGACTTAATTTGAATTATTTTAGCACAGACTTGTAGCAAAGCATGAAGTGGTAATAAAAAAAACATTTTTTTATATCATTGAGCATGAATGTGTAAGTAATTTTTGCTTTATAAGACCTGGTAACCACTTTATAACCGTGTTGTAACCCAAACCTTTATCTTTTCCTAAACCTGACCGTGTAGTTTTTCATTCCTCACCTTGTCACTGATACTTGAATTTGGTCCAGCTCTTCCATTTCTCTCAGTCTCAGTCTTATCAGACTCATCAGTCAGTCGCTCCAAAACGACTATTCCACTCACTATTTTCAGCCATTCATCTTGCCTTTGTGGATCTGGTTTGTGGCATCGCTTTGTGATGGCTTTCTTACAGGCTACTAACAAGATTTTAAACAACTGTCTGTCTTCTCTTCTTCTGACACAGTATTTCCTTCCATATTACCGAAATATGGTACCTTGTTAAATGAAAGCCGAGTATTTGGCAATCACCAAAAAAAACACTCCCAGAGATGTTCAATACCAGGGCACAGACAAAAGACAAGAGACTGGTTCACATTTACTCCGACATGGCCGTGTTACAGATAAAGACGTAATAATTTCAGAAATTTCAAAAAATTGTACTGAATTCTTGAAAACCGCATTCTCTCGAAGAACGTGATGATGTAGTGGATTGTTGTGTCTCCGTATTTGCAACCGTTCATCCTCAGAAATACTCAGACGTACATTGTACATTGTAAAGCTTTGTTTTATCTCCTGAAACCAAATGAAATCCTTTTAATTAATAAGCTATCAAAAAATAAACTTTTGTCTCTGGCATGAGCGTCAAAGCGATTCACTCCATCACCAACCCATCCAACCTCCAAATGCATTTTTTTTTTTTTCCTATACAAGTGGAAAATGTGCATTCTGTAGATATGAGGGCGGACTGCTGAAGAAAATATTTTCAAGGACTCAAAAATCATGTAAAACCTAACTTGACTTCACTTTATTGTCCCAAGTAGGGAAACTTGTTGCGCAACAGCTTGTGTGATTAAAACCAACAATGCACAAAAATGTTAATTTATTTCATTCAAATGAAATGAATTTACTTATAGCAGATGGGACAAATGAGTTTTATATCTCTTAGTTTTAAATCTTTGGAAGTTTTGACTTTCTTCTCAAGCAGAAGTCCTGAAATTCTTCTGGTGAAGGATATTTCTTTCTTGCTTAATGCATCTGCCACAAAACTGAAATTAGTAAAGTAAAGAATGTGAGTCTGCATTGATTATTTTTAATATGTTATTAACTTAATATAGGTTGCTGTGATTATTAAAAAATTAGGTTAGGTTTATGGATTAAAACACTACTGGGTGAGTGTTTAGAAATGTCATGGTTTGGGTTAAAATCTTTGAAAGCTCAGATTTCTTGGTTGACATGGTGTCGCAGCCCCCAATTTGTGTGGACAAAATACATGCTGCAGACAGAAAATATACCAGACTTTCTGCTAAAAATACATTACCCACAAATCCCTGTCGGCTATCAAGAAAAACACGTGACATTTTGTGTCCAGGTACGCGAACAAAGATTGACTCTTTTGTGATTGTTTCACCTTCTGCTCATCTCCAGTGTGGTCCCACCCAGTGCTGTGTCACAGGAGCTCTCCGTGGTCCTTAGATGAATACTCTTCATGGTGCTGCAGAAGAAGCTTGACAGAAGGAGGCTCGAGTTGGAAAACAAAATAATGCGATATTACTCTTTGCATTAATTTTTCACTAGAGGGCTCTCAGTTTTTTCTCATTATAAATCCAGTACACCTGCTTCTTTAACAGCGGTGCTTTTTCACCCCCTCCTAAAAGGTTAAACTTGCTTAATGTTTTGGTTGACGTAGACAAAAGAGAGGATTCCTACAATAAGATCAATCTGGAGGAAGCCTAACAGTGTATCTGATTAATGAAGTTTAAGGAAATTACTGCAAAACAAAGCATGTTGTTGAATTCATTTATCTGCATGATGTTGGTAACTTAATGAATAATCAATAAGTGTGGATTACAATAATACCCAACCACAGATTTATTTTCTCAATTAGTGTGGGATTCACATATGTCAAAATCTTGCCATTTCGCCATCATCGATGCTCTGCGATCCCTCGGCCAGCACTGGGCAGCACCAGTTGAGTGAGATCAATGTTGACATCTGCTGACCAGCAGCTCTTCCTGCTCAGTAATGCAGGCATAGCACAATGAAGCAAGGGCAGCTGGCAGTCTGGGCCTTTGCTCGTATTCAGCCATTTGTTCATGTGTGTTGTTCACTTACAGCGAAGATCATTCCTGGACTGCGATTGGTTTATTATCACTGCCGCGGCCTCTCCACCAAAATCTGTAACCTCACAAGATGTCAGGCTTCTAACACTGTTGTGTAAACAAACAGGGGAACAAGCTCAGTGTCAGAAATGAGGAAAAAGCGAGCATTGTGAATAATTTGTTTTCCGAGATCAACAGTTTAGAGCGCAGTTGAAGATTAATATTTGCTGCTGGAAGCAATGCATTAAACAACATGTTATTACATCAGCGGTGCTCACATTTGTCAGAAAGGGCCCTTTGTTTCCTAGTCATTCCTAAGATTATTGATCGCTGATTGGCTGACTTTTCCCTCCAGCGTTTCACCTCTCTCCAGTGCATGAGCCGTCGTTTTCTGAATCATGTCTCCATTGTTTTGGGGGATAGATTTGTGCTTTGTGTCAGCTGGGAATTCTTTAACTGTCATTTTGTCCTTTCAAAAGTCTTCCTCCTCCTCCACACTCCTCCTCAGCTGCATCAGGATTTACCTCATTTATTGATTCTGACTGCTTTCACTTCCAAACAAAATCTATCATGGTCACGTCTAATGGTTGAATTCTGATAATTCTATTGATGATGGAAATGCCATCTTCCTAATATTCACAGTTTCTTGGTTGTGTTGTCTTTGTAATTTCTGAAGAGGCAGAGAAACTAAATGGGCTGCTTTTAGCCTTTTGATGACTATCAGAGTCTGCCCTGCCTCCACTCGCTTGCTTCACCCATTGTTCCCATTGCGTAGGCAGTTCTTACTGAGTTTCCATTGGAGAAACCTCCCATCTGCTTTCTTTCCGCACTCGTAGGAGAGCTGAAGTCTTAAATCATCATAAAGCACGTCTTCCCAAACATCTGCCTGCAGTCCAACAGCATTTCTTCCACATCAGAGCTCCTGTGGCCACCAGTAGACCTTTTTCAAAGCAGACGTTTTCAAATGTCATTACGGGAAAATCACATGTGCATTAATGGTGGTTGTGCTCCACTTAGGGAGGGCCCTACTATTGTGTACACTGATTCACTGTCATTGCTCAGGGGGACACTTAATGGAACAGAACCACCGTTAAAGAGAGGCCTATTAATCTCATTTTTAGGTCCATATTGTTATTCTTCTGCTAGAGAGAGCTCTGCAAGATTCACAGTTCTAAATAATCCTGTTTACTTTTACAGTGGGGCTTGATGCAGCCCATTAGCTCATCCTCTATCTGTGCCAGAACTGGAGTTCAGCTCAGTTCAGCTCCATGTCAGGTTGATGTGTGTATAGGTAACAGTCCAAAAAACCAACGAAGGAGATGAGTTTTAATTTTAGACGGATCAGGAAGACAGAAACACAGGATTGTACCAGGGATGTAAATCAATATAAATATTTAGGGACAGCAATTGATGAAAACCACAAGTGTAATTTACAAGAAAGGATCGCGAGGCTTATACTTCAAGTAAAAGCTGTGACAGCTTGAAAAGAACCAGACCTGCAGATGTGTTTTATTTCTGATCTTCATCATTTATCAATCAGAGAAAAAGAGGCGATTCCAATAAACCAGTCAGAGTGATGCTTTTGAAATAAATCCTAAGTCCTCACCTGTCAGTTCCTTCTACCTGTGTCAGTTAAACAGCAGTTAGCGTCCATTCCAGTGGGATACACTGTAATGTGTTGTAACCAACTGTAAAAAAAAGTGTAAAGCCCTCAAGTGGGCTCGTGGGAAATTGCTTACAAGTCATATTTATCTGGTTTAAAAAGGAAGATACTTTCTAGATCTGTGTTTGGCTTTTTTGTGGTCTCAGGGCCAGATTTACTAATGCATTGTGCCAGCGCAAGCTAGGTTTTTGTGTAAACAAAAAGGGGGGAAAAATTGCTGTCTGTATTTACAAAGATAAAGCAATGAGAAGATTGCATGTAAGAGGTGGGAATTCAGCAATTTTTGTGACTGATCCTGTTGCATATATATTTCTAGGAGCTCTTTTCTAGATGAGCAAAATATACAGAGGCGAAAATCTAAATCAAGCGTGCAAACTGAGTTACTGTTCCTGACCCGCAGCTAAACTGCCAATTGTTAGGATAGTTAATGCAGAAAAAAAAGATGTTGCATTTTTTTGGTGATTGATATTGAAATGAACTGATTGTTCCTGTGAAACTGTGCAACTTTTGGAAATCACACGTAAAACTAACCAGTCCTATGAGCACTGTTTTGGGGATTGCACTCACACGCTGTTTGGTAAATCTGGCTTTAATGTTGGAAATGTGGTCAAGTCGGGGAGACAGATAAAGAGGTCATTTTTGCTTCCCTCCAAAAGTCATTGATGAAATTGTAATGGATCTCTTTGGTCAGTTTGATTGATCTCACTCAGATTCCTAAAGATCAATAAGTATAAGTTTATTTGTTGGCTCAAAGAAAGGCTAAGTTCTCAAAAAAGAATTTTCCTGCGATTCAGTGAAAAAATTATTCCTGTAAAGGGAGAATTTGGGGATAAGCACCAGATTTAAGAGGAAAATTTAAGAAGAAATTCTTTTTTAATTTTCCCCACTCTGTTAGTTAATTAATCCACTCTATCTCACTTTATCAACTGAAATGAGTGGGGGTTATTTTTTTGTTATAGGTGTAAGACGCATGCCCGGAAAAACAAAAATAATGCATCTTGATGCATTCTCAATCATCCAGGAAGGTAAGCCCATTGTTCCTTCAGTGGGCTGGTTTCAGTCATTATGCAAATGTACTGTTTATAAGGTTTGGGGAAACCTGCAGTCAGCTGAGACTGAAGAAGTCACTTGGATGAGTGACGAAACATTTCTCCCACAAAATGCTACGTCCAGATGAACAGATTCAACTTTTGGAAAAATAATGCATGCTGCACAAATGAACAGTGTTAGATTAGTCTAGACAGAGTTTTGTTTGCAACAGTCACAGCAATAAGATAAAACCTGCAGAAAGATTGCAAGAAAACAACACAGAATGATGCAACTATGTTAGTCCAGAGTGGTGGGAAAGGGGGTGAGCCACCCTAAGTGATGGTGATGTAGTGCCATCAGGATGGAGATTTTTGCAAACCTCGTGTGGACAGAGAGCTTTTATACCTTTTTATATTTATTTATCATTTATTATCATAATATTATATAATATTGTTTATATATTAATTTAACTCTGATGAATAAATCCAGTTGCTAGTGTGCGGTGCCTGTTGCTGCTGTTGCTGTGCAGCTCATTAATGTCAATGTATAGAGCTGTAACGTCTTCTTCATTGGAGTTGCCACAAACATACATGAAATTTCTATTGTATGTCAAGTGTTTACCTTAGCTTTAGAGTGTATTTGTCAAAGGGGTTGGGTATTTGTGTGTATATGTGCATATAGTTATATTGGAAAGTGATTTTGTGATAGGGACATTAGATACGGCTCATCATGGTGAAGAGGGAGCTGAACGTAGCTGAGGTGGTTTGGGCATCTGACAAGGATGGCTTAGTGTTCTGGGCATGTCTTACCAGGAGAAGAAGTGGCTGAGCTCAGTCATTCGACGGGGACTTGGAGTAGAGCCACTGCTCCTCCACATCGAAAGGAGTCAGTTGAGGTGGTTCGTGCATCTGACTAGGATTCCACCTGAAAGCCTCCTAGGTGAGGTATTCTGGGCATGTCCTACTGAGAGGAGGCCAAGGGTCAGACCCAGAACTCACTGGAGAGATTATGTCTGAGCTGGCTTGGGAACGTCTTGGTGTCCCCCAATGACCCGAACCCAGATAAGCGGCAGAAAATGTATGGATGGATTATCCAGTAGCGGATTAAAGCAGCAGTTGTTCTTTCAGATGAATAAAAAGAAGCAAAAGTGCTAAAATAGGTGGCAAATGTACCAGCATAGGAGACTGTATGGGAAGTGCAGGCGTCAAGTTTATGGATCATCCTGCTTCACAGAACAGAGAATTTGTTTGAAAATTAGATTTAAATGCACCACATACTGACAGATAATCATAGTACAAAACTTGCAGCTTTAATTTTGAGCAGTGATTGTTATTGTTCTTGCCACAGTAGTGAAGAAATGCAGCCCAGCAGCTCCTCAGGATTCGTTCTCTGCAGGTGATCCTGTTGGCAGTCCACAGAGGCCAGATGACAGCATGGTTTTCCCCATTGCAGTCACGAGCCAAGTCACCAGGCCATCTGTCAGACTTTGCTTCCAACTGCGACCTCCTCGTTCCCTCAGGAATTTACTTTATCACTCACTCAAGAGTCAGATAGCTTGTTAATTCCTCTAAAGTGAACTTACTGGCTATTTTCTTTAATTAAGGTTAGAGACTAATCAGATACAGGCTGTAGGTAATGTGACATATCTGAAAACCACACTTGCAGTACTTGCAGCAGGATGTTTAAAGTGGTTTCACGCTGTTGGGCTGCCTATTTGCTTTGAACATATGAATGTCTGCTGAAAGCATGAGATTTCTCAAAGTGTCAGAAAAAGTTAGTCCTTAAATCCTTCAGGTTAATAATGTTTGAAAGGTACTGTGGTTAGATTTCATTTAGCTGCTCACGTACTTTCAGTGGGGCTGCTCTCAATTTTCTGTTCTCCTCATTTTCCCAAAGATATTAGATGTCATTGAGCACTGCTGGAAGGTGAACAGGTCATCTCAGCCCAATTAAAAAACACTTTATTTTAATACCACTGCTGCGTAGTAATCTGGCATAAGGAGACTTGAGCAGAATTTGGTTTTACTACTTTACTATACTGAGAAATTTTACATGATACATTAATACTACAGGCATATGCACACATGTTTTGTTGTTGAATCTATTATTAGGTCATTTTTCGGCAAAAAATGCTGATTTACTGCTTCAGAGTTGAACTTGTTCAGATGCAGATTGGTTCAGTACCAAGTTTAACAGGGATACATTTCCATTTCTCTGAGCAGGTTTTTCTCCGCACACTTCTGTTTGCAGCATGATCCAAACAACATCACAGGAGCATTTCATCTGTGAGTTTTAAGATGAGTTTGAAAAGCTGTAGCGGAATAAGCCCTCCCACTTAATCTGAACATCTCCCCCTTGACTCTGTGTTGGAGCACAGCGTCACTTAAAAGCTGAGCCCTACAAAGACTCGAGTGCCTCAAGCAGCCGGATTATACACTGGTGTCTTTTTAGCATTCAGAACGTGTTAGCTTTAAAACAGCAGGCTCTCATAATGCACCCGAGAGTGCATCTGACAGGTTATGTGTATTGTTTGATCTGCCAAGTATAAGCAACTAAAACATACAGGCTCAAATATGTGCACTCACTTAAATATTTTATCAAGTGATGCTGAAGGTTTACAGTGTTTATTGCATAACCAAGGCAAGGCCTATTGACCTCTCGTTAGTGATCATGATTGACTACAATTACTAGTTTCTCTTTGTGGCATTCAAATGATTTGATTGACAGCACTCATTGGACTGACCAATACTTTGTAGATTTACACAGGCTGGTCTTTTATAAACATTTCTAAACAACTGCAGATTCAATGATCATCAGTTCAAACAACTGTATGTAAGTACAAGTTTTTTGGATATGTCATCACTTTGCCAAAGTCAGGAAGGAGACCCAAACTTCAAGCTCAACTGAAATTTGCAGCCACCCTCATGAACAAGCCAAAAGCCTTCTGAAGAAGATTTATAGTCACACAAGACAAAGATTGAGCTATCTGGCCACATTCACAAGAGACATGTTTGGAAGAGTGAACGTGAGGCTTTCAAACCTAAGAACACTGTACCGACTGTCAAGCATGGTGTTGGCAGCATCATGCTTTGGGGCTGTGTTGCAGCCACTCGTATCAGTATATAAATGAAGGAGGGACTACTGGGCTGGGTATCGTCACTGATTTCTAGAATCAATTGGATTCTGATTCACAAGGTCCCGATTCGATTTGATTCGATTGATTCGATTTGAATCGGGGAAATTTTGCCTCAGACAGTCAGAAATATTATAATTCTGATAATTTATTAGTACATATCCATATTTTTATATCTATAAAAAGAAAGCTGACACTTCTGAGACTTTATCAAAGGTGTAAGCATCACAGCAGATGCCTTTGCGTCAAAGTAACTGAGCATAAAACACAGAAAAACATGAAGGAGATTTTCCTGGCCTGGCTTTTTATAGCAGATAACCTTAAAAATATTCTGCAATACAACAAAAACTAAAGAAAACCATGAATCAACATAAACATTACCTGATGCTGCTGAAGTGAAGCAGAGCAAAGTTACAGAGGTTTAATTAGAGACACAGCTAAGCATTTTGCAATTTCGCATAATTTTAAAAAGTTTAAATTTCTTCAGTACTGAACAGCAGAAATGAGACTTTCTTGTCGGAAGTCAGTTAAATAAAAAAAATAAAAAATTAAAAAAAGGTCAGACAGCGCTGTACATAATGGTATACTGGTGATAAGCAAGCGAATAATGCAGAAAACAGAGATTTTTAGATGGGAAACTGTTCTTGAAGTACACTGAGAGAGAGAGAGAGAGAGAGAGAGTTGTGCATGAAGTGTTATTTTATCGTGGTGGAAGCAAAACAGCAAAAGTAAGAGGGAATTCATGACAATGTTTATGTGAAGTGAAATGTGAAGCGTAGTTTGGATCTTCTTTTGCTGCTGGTTCAATCAATTTTGGTTGGAGAGTGATGAAACCTGCAGCTTCAGAATCTAGCGCAAAAAAGATGTAAACACAAAGACCGGACCGCCGACGCATCAGAATCAGTGGGATGTCAGCTTTCAGCCCTGATGGCGTGTCTTTGTACGTGCCATCGGGTGAGAAAGACGACATCTCACTGATTCTGATGCGTCGGCGGGTCTGTGCTTTGTGTTAACGTCTTTGTGCAGAATCCCACTCATAAGGATTACCTCCAAATTCTTCACTTCAGCTTCCCCTCAGCTCAACAGCTCGATAAAATGTGAAAACCCAAACTTGATTTGGGTTTTCAGACAGGGTAATGATCCCAAACACATATTAAAACTGGTTTTAGAATGGATAAATGCTAGGCCACATCTATGCTAGGAAACCAACAAAATTCAATAAATTCTATTAATTCCGCCAAGAAGAGGTCAGAGGTCAGATAGCCACCCAGAAACTTGGTGATGGCTACCATAAGTGTCTGGTCGATGCACAGGGACATTTAACCAAATATGTGGAAGTATATGCATATATTTGAGTCTGTGTTCTTTTGATCCTGTGTGTATTATAGAAAATCCAAAATAATTTCAAACTTGTGCACCCAATTTTTTTTGAAGTCATTAAAGATGTATGCTGTCAATCATTGCACCCTTGAAAAAAAAGAACAGTTCAAGGAATTAATCAAAATCAAATCAAAAGCTCAAAATTATCAGGACCTTCTTGTCCATGATGAGTGCATGTTATCTTCTGACCACAACCATAATAATACTAATCCAGTGTTTGTCAGCATCAACTGTAATTATTAATATTTAAGTTTTTCTCCTGGTGTTGATATTTCTTTGTTTATGTGTCTTCATGCCAGCAGTCATTTTATTAGTTGATAAGTGTTCAGGGTCTAATAAGGGTTCATGGCACTGTACTAATTATATGTGCATCTTGGCAAATCAATCAAAATAAAGCAGGATGTCACATTAACCTTGAGTGCAACAAGACTTATTGATCTGCATGATCTGCATTTGTCTTCTCCTGACTTCTACCTGTCAATAAGACCTTTCCACACACGCAGTACTGTTCTTAATTAGTATCAAGAACATTATAAGAACAAAATATTTAGAAAATTAATGTTTTCCATAGTTTACTAATTTGAGGTACAACCACAGCTAGATTCAACAGTAAAACAGTCTTTAACCTGCCAGTTTCCAAGCACACAGAGTCTGTGTAATGACAATGTAAGAGCAGTGCCAGTGTGCAGTCTTCTACTGCTCTTAGACTGGAACGTATTAAATGAATTGATCAGAGCTGTATGCCTCCAATTTACAGATTAGATAAATGCCATCCCATCTCAAGTCAGTGATTCCCAGTGTGGGGATTGAGAGTCTCTTCGTGGGTATGCAGGGTTAAGCTGATTAAGACTTTGGATATTTATTTCCAAACTTTTCTTACTATGTGAAATATTAGATTAGCTTATTATGATTAGACATGTGAGGTGAGACAATATCAGAACTTTGAACTTGTAACCTTTACTTGGCTCAAATGCAGTGATAAGTGTTTTCAGGAAACATCAGAGGAACTACTTTGTGACACTGTAACTGGGTAAATAATGAGGTGAGTTAATCAATAATAATTAAAAAAATTCTGCTGTCACACAAAATAACAAAATCTATTTTTATCACCAGTCAGTAAACTCAGTTTCTAATCAGCCAGTATGATTTTGCCTTAAATGCCTTACAGCGAGGCTCTGATTTCATAAGTTGTCAATAGTTCTGCTGGCAGAGGTATCGATTATGATGTGACACTGACAGAAAAGGACATGTGCAAATTGCTGACCATGAAAAGTTCAGACATGAATAATTCTGTGCATCTGAAAATCATATTGACTGTTTCTGAGGTTTTAATTAAATAAAAAGAGTTGTCAGTTGTGTTGAGTCCAGTGCTAAGGGATAGCTACCTCTTTCTGACATTCTGACAGTAAAACTAATAAATATGATGAGTTATTTAAAAACAGTTGATAAGATTAAAACCCTATTAGATATTGCTGATTTGTCCTAAAAGTCGGACTTTTAAAGTTGACCTTGTGTACTTTGTTGTTTTATTTTCTATCGTGTACATATGTTACAGTGGCGGAGGCTCAAGTTACACATATGTACAATGTATGTGTAAGTAATCTCTGTGAGTCAAAAAGGCTCTGTTTCAGACAGTTCTTTTCTACTCTTGGCTCTTTATGATGGTTTAGAAGGCATATCGCTAATATGACTATTTCAGGCACAGAGTTCATGCAAAGCTACTCTAGTAAACTCCAAAAATAAGAATACGGATAAGATGATAATAGATCACATTTAATAAGTAATTTGCTAAGAAAACATGCACTTCTAGCTGTAACTGATGTTAGCTTTGGTTATTGTGTGGAGACCAAAATGGAGCTAAAAAGAATGAATTAAAGTATTTTATTCATTAGTATGGAAGAAATGTGGCTCCAAATTAATTCTAACATTGTTTTGTGTTTGCTTAATGTGTAAATAAATGTGTAAGTGTTTTATTTTGTTCATTTTGTATCGATGTGTAGCCTAGTGATGTATGTTAAGTAAGCACTTAGTGATGTGTAAAACGATGTGCCATTTATTCAGTGTCTCAGTATTGATTATCCCTTCAATAGTTCTTAGTTTGCCTCCTCCTTCACTCACCGGTTCCCCTGCTTGCCCTGAGCTGATCAATGTATATGTGACTCCTTTAATGCATAGCAGTGATAATTAGGCCCAGGAGGATATCAGTGAATTGACAGATTAATCATTTTGACCCAGTGAAGCCTGCCTGTGCTCAAGGCAGCAGCGCACATCGACTTTCTGTTTCCACTGAGAGCTTTCGCTGCTAAGGTATTACCGTCTGCTGGATTCGGCTGTCAGTCTGCCGGGATGACTGTGAGTGGAAGGAAATGTATTTTCAGAAATTAAACAAGATGGTGCTTTTTCAGAGAGGATGCTGAAATGTGTGTGTGGAAGTCAATGATAGAAGAGGAGGGTGGTGTGATGACAGGATGCAGATCTGTATTTCATTGCCATCTGCGTTGTGTCCTCCAGGGCTGCAGCATGTTCACTTCAGTGAAGGCCTTCGAGGGGCAGCAGTACTCCACCCTGAAGAGGCAGTGCTTGCAGAGTGGCCTGCTCTTCGAGGACCCCCGCTTCCCCGCCACAGACGACTCGCTCTTTTACCAGGGTAACAGGATCGGACGTGTCGTCTGGAAGAGGCCTCGGGTAGGTCGGCTTGTTTCAGCAAAACAAAAACTGATAAATCTGATTAAAAGTGCAGCATTAAAGGTTTACTGCTGCTGATGAATATAAATATACAGGTATTAATTTTACAGTTCACCAAACTGCTGATGAAATGTGTTTTAGCATTTTTAAATCCATTTATTTATTTTTGTATGAGGAAAAGTATCTATAGGTAAGCACTGAACCAAACAAGAGTGTTGATATCTGTGCTGTACTGCAGCGGTCCCCAACCTTTTTTGCGCCACGGACCGGTTTATGCCCGACAATATTTTCACGGACCGGCAATAAGGTGTCGCGGATAAATACAACAAAATAAAACTAGTACCGGTACCGAAAAAAAGAAGATTTATTCATAACACACGTGAAAAGACCCAGGAAAACCGAGTTAACAATAAAAACGATAACAAAATAACGCTGAAAACCGATAAAAACCCTGAAAACCATACATTTCACACCTGAGCCTCAACTCTCGCGGCCCAGTACCAAACGACTCACGGACCGGTACCGGTCCGAGGCCCGGGGTTGGGGACCGCTGCTGTACTGGACGAAATCACTGGATTGTAGGGGCGTGTCCAGAGGGGGGGCGAACAGAGTGGCACCGCCCCTTGGTTAAGATGATCTAAAAATATGTTACACTATATTTTTATAGCTGAAGTTACCCAGCAGTTAATAAGAAACTAAAATGATCTCCAGCTGAAAATCAAAAGTGATGTAATAATTACCTAAAGATTAAATAATATAGTCTGTAATGCATATTATTCTTCATAATTACTACTTTTACTTTCGGTACTTATATTTTGATAAAAACAAACCTAATGGATTGGTTACTGATTGGCTAATAATATGATTACCATAACAAATTACATAAAAACTTGGTTTCGAGTAACACATTTGGTGCTTTTTAAGTATTGTTTAGTTTTAAAACTGCTAAGGCGTAGAGTGTCTGTGTCCAGATATTAATTATCATTAAATATTAAAGCTGTACAATCATTCCACCATAGAAAAAGAACGGTTCAAAAAAATCATTAAAAGCCTCAAATTACCAAGACATTCGTCTTGGTGAACAAATGTACATTTCTGACCACAATGGTAGATATTATTAAGTTTCGTTAGGAGAAGAAAAAAGACAGACTCCAGCTGGTTTAGGTATAATACAAACTGCGATATCTGAGAAGATTCAAATATGATAAATGCTACCGAGCACTCCTAAACACCACTTTAACTTATTTACAGTTAACTCTTTCATTCCTTTTAGGCACACTAAATACAACAAACATTTCTGGACTCAACCAATTCAGCATTTGTGGCCAGTGTTTCCAATTCTACCAGTAAGAAGCCTCAATAAGCTTCAGCTTCACTGAAATTCTGCCTCTTTTTTTGCCTGTAATATTATTTAAATGTCTGGGGAAAAGCAGCTCCAGTAATTCTAACATGTATGTTCGCACAGAAGGAGTAACAAGCTGCTATTCTTGGTCCAAGATCAGTTCACCCACTGAAAGATATGTGGGAGCAATGTGCGTTTGAATCTCTGGAAATAATTTGTGCTAAGATGTTGCTAACTGACTGTTGTTGTTGTTGCTTAGTAGTAGTAACATTTATCACTGTATTTCCATGGGGTTGACCCAGATTTTCATGAAGCGAGGATGAACTAAGTGTGAATGCAACTAAATACATGTAAATATTCATTGGTTGCAGTACATAAATACAAGTGTTTCAGTTACTTTGCACATTGGATGTTATATAGCTAGCTACCATTACTAAATATTAACTCTATATTAACTCTTTCTTATTTTTTTATTATTGATATATTTTCATTCAATTACTATTCCTATAAATATTATGCTACATGTAGTTTCAGTAAATCTATGTGTTAATCCACAATAACATGCTCTATTTGCTAACTCTTAATGTGGTAGAGTGTAGAATTATTGAATTTTTCCAGAGTATTACTGTTATCATTTTCCACACTGACATTTTAAATGTAAGTTTGAATTATTCTACTTTCTAATTCTAATTATACGCAATTCACTGTAGTTTAAAATATTATGTTATTCCAGCTAATATGCAAGTATAATAAATTAGATTTATTAGATTTCTGTTGACCTCACATGATGTGTAAAATCTAAATAAGTATAAATGATTGACTTGTATAAAAAGAAGTGTATACATTTGCCAAAATCATTTTTTATGTTTCTGTAATGGTTAGCCCACCAGATAGCAGATTTTTAATGATAAAATGTAATCATTGTTTTTATTGCCTTGTTATCGCTCCTCTCTCGGACCTTGGTATTTTTTTCATTTCTCGTGTACCTTCTTCCTGATGTTGATATAACTTGGTATCACTACATCTCTCACTACAGCCGTCTTCCTCTGCTTATCTACTACTATGTCCGGTTGGTTAGCTATCACCACTTTGACTGAGCTAAAATCCTTCTAGATACAGGACATTCTCAACCACCCTATCCCATTTTGACCTCAGGACTTCCAGGCCATACTCGGCACAGATTTTCCTGTATACCATGCAAGCCACTTGATTATGCCGTTCCATCTATGCCCTGCTAGCTAGCATCTTTCACCCTGCTGGTATGTGCTGGATTGTTTCATGGGGGATCTTTGAACAGTCTGATCTTGGGGTTTTTGCCTTGTATAGTAAACCCCAGGCCTCTATGGATCTTGTGCTTAGAGCTTGTTGCTGTGCTGCCATGATTAGTGCCTCTGTGCTGTCTTTCAGTCCAGCTTTATCCAGCCATTGGTAGGATTTCTCAATGTCAGCTACTTCTTCTATTTGCCAGTGGTACATGCCTTGCAGGGGCCTTTTCTTCCTTGATGGTTCCTGTTCCTACTCCTCTTCTTTCTCAGGTTTCTGCTGCCTGAGGTATTCACTAAGCACACTATCAGCAATGGGCGTTTTCCTAATGTACTCATAGATCGTTGTTGTTTTATCCTGGATAGTGGTTCTGATACTCACTAGACCTTCCTTCCTCTTAACATACAGTCTCAGGGCCCTGGACTTGAGGTGAAACCCTCCATGCATGGAAAGGAGCTTCCTTAACTTCATTAATGGACATCTGTGGTTTGATTTCTTTGTGCAGTTTATATATACATATGAGGGAAGTAAACGTGTGAAACTGAACATACTGCACATTGGGAGTGCACTGAAGTCACTGACAGACTGAGTTCAGCAGTGTCACAGATTTTTGGGAAGATGCTGTGTTTCAGCGTGTTTGTGTGTGTGAGGAGCGCTCTGAAAAGACGGGGAGAAGCTTAACCAAATCGCGCCGAGGGTGTGTAGAGATCTCTTGTAGAGATTTGCGAGCGATGCATGGGTCTGTCCCGGCGATGTTTTGTGCTATTTCATGACACACTGGAGGGCCTTTTTGCGAGCTTTGGTGCAGCTACTGTACCAAGCTGTCACACAGCTCACATTATTGTGCATCTGTAAATGCTGACAAGCAGTTTTTGGGCGAAGTTGGGTCTCCTTAACCTCATTAAGAAATGAAAGCACTGTTGTGTCTTACCCATGACTGCTGAGGTATTGTCATCCCAGGCAAGATGAAACCTAAAGCTGAAGACTCCATGAGCTCTGTGTGTGGGTTTTTTTTGCAGCCCTACATCTATATCTCTTTGGTCTTTGTGATGTTTAAGACCAAGTTATTATTGATTCATCATGATGTTCCTGTATGCATGCCTATTGTTAGCAGTTATAAGTGTGATGACTGTTGTATCATCTGCAAACTTGTTGCAAATACAACAAGAGCTAAAATTTGGGGTTTGAGCATCCAATTTGGTAAATCTACAAACTGCAATCAGAATTCAATTCTTATACAAGAAACTTTACCCAAAACTTCACAGTTTATATGTTCAGAATAATTTACTCCTCAGCATACATGCGCGTAAATAACACCCTATTCCCTGGACAGTCAGTGAGGCACAGCCAATGCCCTGCAGAAATATTTTATTCTGGGCATAAATAGTGAGCAGTTTTTGCACCTGTAAAAACACTCACATTGGGGAGTTATCTGTGCCAAAGGTGCTTGCAGAACAAGAGTTTTGTGACATAGAGAAAGACTAAACATTTATAATTTAACACTAACATCAGTTGCAATCAGTCATTGCTCTACTGCACTCTCTAGTCTCCTGTATAAGCTAGCACCGCGCGTGTCTTTTGGTGGTGGATGATATCAGATGTAGGGCCTCAGGATTTACTGAGCCGAGTCCCCTGCCGCTGTTATCCTCCTCTCACAGCACGCCGTGGTTCTGGATGCTGTAACCTCCTTCTGCCTGTGTACCGCTGCAGCGTGCAGCCAGCGTGCATTGCCATGGAAACTGGGTCACACAGATTATATGTTTTGGTCTGTGCTGATGTCAGTCATGCAGACGGAAAACTGGAAGAAGTCAAAGGGAGAGAAAGCAGGAGGAGCATCCTTTTCATTTTTGCCAGGACACGATTTGTGTCGTCACTGACAGCGGTTTATGTGAGGAGGTTAGGAACCCGGAGCAAGCCATTTTTAGCCCAGCTATTTTTAAAGGTTTTATTGAAGCACAAAGAAGCAAAAATAATTTGCTTTAGTGATTTTTATTGGGGATTTTCTTAATTTTGCTCAAGAATCTGTAAAAGCACCTCCCTGTACACCAATCAGCCTTTAATATTAAACATTAAAAACACTGACAGATGAAGTGAATAACACTGATCATCTTTTTCTAGAAGTCCTAAACTAACCTTTCCACAATGCCTGCTGTTCAAACTTTCTGATTATGAGGGTCAGCCGGTCAGAAGAGTGTAGATACAATAAGGCCAAGTACGAGATAACATGAGCATGATAGGTCCCCTTTTGAAGTACTATCTTATGAAGTAGTTTAATTATTTTTACCTGCCAGTGGGTGGTGCTTGCATAGAGCCAGACTTTAATGAGTGTGCCAGCATTCAAAAGAGTTGGGACTTCACCACCAACTTTGCAGATCAGTATCTCCCATAGCATTACCAGTGATTGTCGCTGTGGCTCTTCTTGGTGGAATCTATCCTTTTTTTTTAAAGTAAAGAATGTAGCTGACCCCAAAATCTACAAGACAAAGCAGAGCTCTATTTTAACTTGTTAATACAAAAGCTGAATCTGTTCTCTCTGCAAGCTCTTAGTGCAGCATTTCGTTCAAGGGAGAGTGCACGATAATGAAGTTAAACATCAAATTACTTAGGAGCAGAGTGGCTGTGAGAGAATGAAATGTTCAGAGCAATCAAAATGTATGAGGTTCCAGACAAAAGCTCATTTAAAATACTGTATGCACACTCATTGTACTGAGCTTTTCTGCAAACTCAAGTTTACATTTAAGTCAAAGACGCTGTTTAGGATTAGAATGTTTTTAGCGTTATTTATAATTGATCATCTCCTGATTCTGCTCTGATTCTGTCTTTTTGACCCAGCTCTGCATTGAGTAACCTTTTCTCTTATATGCAATAGGTTCAGAATATCCTTAACAACTCACTTCAGTATGGCTGTCATCAGTCAGAAGTGAGCTTCTCTGACTCATTGATCCATATCGGACTCCTTTCACAATGTTTGACTGCCTCTTCTAGAGTAAACGTGGATGCATTGACATCTGAGATCAACAGTGGACTGACAGGCTTCCACAGATAGGGAAAAACTCCTGTGTAGATCCAAATCCTTTCCAAACAGTAGCAGAAATACGCCGGCTGGCCACAGCTGTTATGAGGTACAGTTCACATTCAGTGTTTTTGATTTCTCTTGGGGGACTAAAACACGTTTGTCCTACAGCGCCCACTGTAGCTAGGAATTGGGATGGGCACGCAAGCAGAACTCATTTGACTACAATTCACAATATACTGACATCTATCAGTAAACTTTTTGTCACATAGGATATTTTATTTAAACTCTTCATTTAAAGTCTGAATTTGTGGGCATTCCCTTCTCGAGTCTTCATTTAAGGTTAGAATGTATAGGAGTATTTTAATGGTCTTTTAATTCTTCTGGTCCTTGAAAATGAAAAGATCCCTGGGGCCTATTTTCCTGGCCTCTAAAGTAATAACTTTCAGCCAATTTACCTTTCTATAATGAGGAAAGCTAATGTTAGCAGGCATGATTGTACCTAACTGTTAGGGTTGGTAGTTTGTTATCATCAGAGGATTTGTGGGGGGGACATTTGGATGGAGGCAGTCCTAGGTGAGAGTCCTTGATACCGGCTTAAGTTAGTCTCTGCATAGCCTAACCTAGGGTAATAATCATAGCATCAGAAACGCTGACCTTGGTCCTGACTTCCTGTACAGGGGTAACTGGGATCCATTGCTATTTCTCATCCTTGAACATCAATAACTGCTAATAAATCAAACTTCATACACGAGTTTGTGCTTTAAGCTGGTTCAAACTGCCAAAGCTGGTGGTGATAGACGCAGCTGTTACTGTTACAATTGGTGACAGTTTAGTAGTGCCAAGGAATGAAGGTAGGGAAGAAGAATGTGAACTGGCAAACTTGTGTGTAAATAATCCAAGCTTTCATTTTTTTCTAAAATGTTGGGTTACTTTGGATTCTCACTGCTGGATTGCACTTTCTATTCTCTGGGTTTTTGCACTCGTGGCTCATGTCTCCTTTATCAGCTGATGAATGGTGCTGAGGAGGGCTATGAAGCCGGTTGAAAGGTTCTCAATGGCAGGGTAAATGATTAGGCTGTGCTCAGCCACAATATTCACATTACTTCAGAGACTGCAGGGCCGGGCACTGATCGATACTCTATTACTTTTCCACCTGAGCCAATCCCTGGATGGCAGGCCACCACAGGGAGCCCTCACCGCTGCTCAGACTCCACCAATCAATGTTGTTGCGGACAGGGAGAAGAAACGTGATTAGATATCTTAACTCAGACACAGTTTCACAGAACAACATCAAAACATTGCCTCATAAAGTTCTGCCGACTTGCACGTACAGAGAGATTTCAGACAGGAAGCCCTGGTGCTGGTCAGTGTAAGGTGAGAGGATCCTGCTGGTAGAGACTGCAGGCCTCCGGGGAGCACTGCAGTGGCCTCTGCTTCAGATTAAAAGTTTGCTTTTGCAGCATACAGCTTTGCAGAGTCAGCAAATGACTGACCTTATTGTGTCCCTCTGTGTGTGTGTCTGTGCTTGCAAGCTTTAGGTTCACACACTTGTGTGTATCCTTATGCTGTGATCTGCCTTTATATATATGCACATGAGCCATGAAGGCCGATAACTGCACTGATCTTTATGATTAAAGCCAAATGGTGTGCTTGAGGCCGTCCCAGCTCACATTGGATGGGCTATCAGAACACAGTCATACTTACAATCACCCCTAGAGCACATGCTTTAAGTCTCTGTTCAGCTGCCATGTTTAGACTATAAAACAGTATGCAGACTACCAGGATTTGCCTCAGGTTTAGAGTCTCTTCTTGGTGGGTGGGTATGTGTATCACCAAAAGACCTGCATGTAAATATTTTAGCTTCCAAATGTTTTGTGAGAAACTTTGTGCTGACTCAAGAGCTGCAAAACTCCAGACCTCCTCTGACATTAACATCAGCACAGAAACTCTGTGCCGGGAGCGTCATGGCATGGGTTTCCTGTAGGTGTAATGTGTAGGTGGTCCGCTTAGTGTGGCTCACAGAAAAGTCCACATATTCAAAAGAATCATACCTTGTGACCATAAACAAGATCAATAGAACTTAACCTGGTAATATATTAAATATTAATCTATTACAGGGATACTCAATTAAAATTTAAGAAGGTCCAGAGAAAATTTTCTCAAACAAAGGTCCAAAACATCACAAAGTTCCACACTTACTATAATTTAATATCGGATGAACATGATCTTCAGGCATTCAGGTGGCACTGCTTTAAAAACAGGCATGATTCTGTCATGGAAATCACTGCATGTAATGAGGAACACTTCCACTGTCTGTGAACACAGTTCACCATGCTGTCCACAAATGCAGGTTAAAGCTCTATCATGCGAAGAAGAAGCCAGATGTGAACATGATCTAGAAACACCACCATCCTCTCTGGGCTCATTTAAAATGGACTGAAGCAAAGTGGAAAACTAAATACAGTCAAGGAAAACTAACGATGATTAAAGTCAGGTCTGGCGAGCCGATGCGCACAAGTTACTGTGAACTAAAAAGCATCAGTCACATCTTTCCTAAATGTGGATTCTGGAGAATTGGTAACACAGGTGTAAAACGAGTGTGACCATTTTCTAAATGTTGCGTATCTAAAAGCTCAACCTGCACCATGCTCTCTCCCTCCTGCCCCCTCTTTTACTTTTCTAACCCTAGTTGAGTGCTGCCAGTGTGTAAAGATAAAGAGCTGCTAAGTGGTCCCATGCTTGCTGCTGCCTGTTGAGTAATGGCCGAGGTGCTCATCGACCTGCTGGTCCCATAAAGCAGAGAGCAGAGAACAGACAGGCTTCACACCCAGAACACTGCAAGCACAGCTTTGCAGTAAAAATGAAGCTGGCTCATATTTTGTATCAGGTTAAATTAAAGCTGGGATGGTCTTAATTTTTTTGATTTTCTTTTTAGTTTGTGCATTAGATGATTTTATACAAATCAAACTCTTCTTTGAATTTACATGATACACCTGTTGCTGTTTTATTCTATCTTCGGTTTTCTGTTTTTGTGCTCCATTATTTTATTTTACTGTATTTCTTCTATTTACTTGAGCTTTTTTCCTTGTGTAATAGTTTTTTAACTGTTTTGTTTTGTCACATTCTATTCTATTTCATATTTTTTAATCTTTTATTCATATTCAATTCTCCTTTATCTAATCTATTTTTTTAGGTTGAATTTGCTGTTTTATCTGCTCAGTTTTTATTTTACCCAGAGAGTGAAATACAAACCGGAAGCAAGAATGCCAGGTTAAAATCAGAAAATGTTCCTAATTATAAGAAGTAAGAGAAAATTGTAAAATCTATGGTGCATAGTATTGTTAAAAGATAAGAGAGTCCCACTTAATTTAGGCTGATAAGCCAAAAACCTGCATTCAACAGCTCGGCGCTACACTGATATTACCATGTTTTTTGCCAGCTGGTTATCATATTGTTACTAAAATGTTACTCTGCTATTACTAACATATTTGTCTCCATATTATTATTTTCAGGCGTTGTCCTGATAATTAAGTAGTAATAGCTTGGTATTTCCATATTATTACCCCACTATCACTACATTATTATCGAGCTGCAACAGAAAGAGTGTCAGGGAACTTAGTTTGGTGCTGTAAAAGTTAAAAATACCATGCAAAGAAAAAACATGGATCAGCAGGATTCAGGAGTGCCTCTATCTTCTTGTGAAAATTGATGGAATTAAAATCCCAGTAAAAAAATCAAACAAAACAAAACAACACCTTTTGATCCACAGTGTCCCTGGACAGTCTCTGATTGTCAGCAGCTTCATTTTTCAACATGACAATAATCTTAAACACTGCCAATGCAGTAAAAAAATACTTCGATTTAAAAAAAAAACAAACACAATGGAACACTATCAGTCATGGACTGGCCTCCCCAGAGCCAACACCTTAAAATTGTTGAAGAAGTGTGAGATCATCTTTACAGAGAACAGAACAAAAGGCGGCCAGCGTCTAAAGATCTTTGAATGCCCTTCAAGAAGCCTAGAGAACTATTCCTGAAGACTACGTAACGAAATTACAAGAAAATCTTGTCTTAAAGAGTTCACACTAAGTTGAAGAATAAAGGTGGTCGGATACTACACATTCACTCTCAAGCTTGCTAGTTGTTGCCTTATATAAAGTGTTTCCTATGTGTTGGCACCCATTTCAGTAAATCACTGCAATGATTTCCAACTTGGTGAAATATGAAGGAATGAATGGTGACCCAAAACTATATCTATATCTATATATATATGTATGTAATTTTTACATTTATAAAGTAGAAAAAGAGTCCTACACCTAAATCCTTTTCTGCAGCAGTCGGTCTCCTCAATTCCCAAACGCTTACATGGAGTCTTTAAAAGCAGAGGTGAGCCAACACTGTGGTAAACATGCCCATCTCATGTTGCTGTCATCATCAGGTAGAGCTGGTTGTCTAGTAATTGAAAGGTCAGTGGTTTCAGCCCCAACTCCTCTTGTCCACATGTCAAAGTGTCCTTAGGCAACATACTGAACTCCAAACTGTGTGAGTGTGCCCTCTGAGTGCTGTGTGAGAGTAGAAAAGCTCCATAAATGCCACTCAATTCACCATTTACACAGCGACCCAGATTTGTTGGAAACGGGATTGTATTTGATTTTTAAAATGTGCAGATAACCTTGTGTAGCCAGCGTGTATGGACAAGGGTAAAAGTGTCCACTGACAGCACACAGCCTCTTGTAATCGCCCCACAGAAGATCTGGCTGTCCATGCCGATAGATGTGCAGAGTCCAGTTTACATGCAGGAGAAAAAGCGTGAGCAGCTCATTGAACGTGTTGTTAGCAGTAATAGGCTGTCTGTACACACTGTGGCAGAAAATGGACCTCGACACAGCAGCTGCAGCAAATGTGATTTCACAAATGCACACAGCCCACCTCTCACCCCCCCACTCCCGACTCCTGGGTAGAAGATCATGACTGTGAAACATGGATGCAAAAGGACAGATGGTCTCTTTCTGATTCATGAACTCAATAACCTATTTATGCACCTCTGTGCCTTGTACTGTGGGCTGTACACACAGTTTATTAACCAGAAACCTTATTTCAGAGGCGTTTCACCCTCGAAACAATAACTTGTTTTTTTTCCCCCCCATTAAAATTATTTTTTTTAAAACACATATAAATATTAGTATGAGTTCCTGCAAGGGTTCTACTCATGTACTGGCTGTGCAGCGTGTTTCATAAGTGTTTTTGTCTTTCTCTGGGAGTGTAGGAGCTGTGTGAGGACCCTCACCTGTTTGTAGATGGCATCAGTGCACACGATCTGCATCAGGGACAGCTGGGTAACTGCTGGTTTGTCGCAGCGTGTTCCAGCCTGGCCTCCCGAGAGTCTTTGTGGCAAAAGGTAAGAACATGTTTTTTCCTCTGCCTTTTCTCCTGATTACAATGTTGGATTAATCTTGTATTAAACCCTGAAAACATAAACCTACTGATGAAACACTTCTGGTTTGAATTGTGTCTGCTGTTACTGTAAATCTGCACTTAAATGCTTTTAAACAGAGTGTGGGTGGGAGTATTTTTAAACTCCAGACCAAGCTTGTTATATGGATTGTGTGCATTTAGGATCTTTTTAAGATTATGGAAATTTAACTTTGCAATCGTTGCTTCAACCACTCAGTCATCTTCAAAGCAAGTTTGATGGATCAAGACGGCGATAAACAGCAATAAGATGTAGTCGGTCTGCTATCGGTTTGTGTTAGAATTCAGTCAAGTTGGCAGTTAATGCATCTGTTAAATAGAGACATAGTTGCTGCAGGACAGCAATTTATCTGCAAAATGACAGCCACTCAGCAACCTCATTTATATCTTGGAAGATAATCAGAATCCAAGAAGTTGAATTTGAGTTCCTTAATGCAAAGAGACGAGTCGCAGACAAATTGTTCTGACTCAAACTGATTGCAGTGTGTTTGCAAACTGTTTGCAGTCAGTCCAACTTGAGCCACGATTGATTTTCATCATCCATGCTAGCTAGTATTACCCAGCATGCTTTTCAGATTTGAGATTTTATAAATGTTTAGTGTTACAAATTGTAATTTTTCAAGTTCCAATTCCCCACACATTTCTCCACCTCTTATGAAAATATCGAACTATTCCTTTAAAACAGAATAAACTAATGACTGCAGCTGCTTGCCAGTTGAAAGCTGCTGTACTCTTTTGCTCCCTCTAATAACTACATTTTGCTTTTATTTTTGCTTTTCATGGCTGAGTGTCCATTTTTGTCAGATAACTTCTTCTCACTGAACAGTTGCCAGCATTACCAAACAAACCACACACAACCCTTTGGTTGAGGATCGGCCAGGTAATGGAGGCATATTTGAAGAGAGAAAGTCCCTGTGCAAAAGCGTGCACAGTACATTGGAAAAAAGGGATGCAACATATGCTCGACTGTAAATCGTCCATATTTTGTGTGTTAAGCATCCATTAGGAAACATTACTATAAGAAGTAAACACCAGACTGCATCAGTCAGTAGAAGTCTGAATGGTGGAGTCTAATGTGGAGTCTCTGAGGACAGACTGGAAGCACTAAGGCTAGATGGATGTCTTCTGAATGGGTTTTTATTAGTGAGGGGTTTTTTTATTATTATTTTACATGGTTAACCAGCAGAGGCGTTTCTGCACTGCTAAAGCAAGCAGGGGCACACTTAGCAGTAAGAAGACAGAATACAGTTAGGTCCATAAATATTTGGACATTGGACAGAGACAACTTTTATCTAATTTTGGTTCCATACATTACAACACTGAATTTTTAAATGAAACTAAGATGCAGTTGAAGTGCAGACTTGCAGCTTTAATTCAGTGGGTTGAACAAAGAGTGGATAAAATGTTAGGAACTAAAGCATCGTTTTTTTAGCACAGTCCCTTCATTTCAGGGGCTCAAAGGTGATTGGACAAATTAAATAACTGAAAATAAAAAGAACCCTGTCATTGGTTCGCCTCTGATAGCTGCAGACTGGGAACAGCCCACAAGGGCTCCAGCTTGTCTAGCTGTCACAGTGTGGCCCTTTGTCAGACTTACCTATTTTTCTGCTGCTAACATATCAACTTTGAGGACAAAATTTTCACTTGCTGCCTAATATATGTGCCACAAGTGCCATGATGAAAAGATAATCAGTGTTATTCACTTCACCTGTCAGTGGTTATGTTATGCCTGATCAGTGTAAGCCCTTCTAACACCAAGTCCTGTCACTTGGCAACCATCTTTGCAATGTGTCTGGGCAGTTATTCAATACAGCTCAGAGGTGTGGTACATTTCCCCCAAAGTAAGACTTAAACGGAATGTTTGACAGTGTTACAGCTTCATTAACTGCTCAGTCCAGAACAGTCAACATCAACAATTAACGTTATGATATTAAAACAACTGTTTTAATATCATAACAACCTAATATCATGCTAGCTGCTCAGCTATCTTTGATACAAATGTGCATTAGTGTAGCAGCTACACTGATTCATCATCTGGGGGAAAAAACAAAACAAAAACAGAAAGACACGATTTGCATCCAGTGGTTTAAATTTAAATCAGAGGAACCTGTTTTGCTTGTTTATCTCTTCCTTTTGTCTTTTTTCCTCTACTGGGTGTGTTTGTGCTGTAGAACCACAACAGCTTTGGAGAGTACATTTGTGGTTTTTGTGTTTGGACCACACGTTGTGCATTATGGAGAGTTGCTGGCACTCTATCTATCTCAGCTAACCTGAATGATCAAACCATGGAGAAGAGGCCAAGGCTCGAAATACACTCGCATAACAATTATATAACCTGCTATCACAGAGCCTACACAACCTACAACATAGACTACTAGTTGGGATTCAGTGCCTTGCCTGCCTCTTAGCCAATTAGTAAAACAAAAAGCAACAAGACTTATAATGCTCTTATAACGCAGTTTAAAATATTAGTGGTTAGCTAGCATTCAAATACATCTGCCTGTTTGAATGCTTCAAAAGATATACAACTGACACTCAAAATAGCACTGATTTGAATGCAGTTTAAATCAGTGAGTAATCTAAAAATTTAGAATTGACTGAAGGAACTGCAGTTTTTGGCGTTTCCTTCCTCAGATGTTCCTCAGAAGTAGCAATATTAGCATTTTAGCTCTGGTGAGGCTTATTCAAGCTGTGCAGTGGCGACTACGTCACCAGTGAATGCAGACGTTTGTACGCCTCAGCCATAAAAGGCTGATGGAGTATTATTGGCACTGTGACTGGCAGGCGGTGTGGACATCCAAGTCTGTGAATGCGATAACTCAAAAACGAGGCGACGTAGGACTTTCAAATTCATCAAAACCCATATGTGTATCTACTAAAAATCATAAGGTCAGAGGTCAGGTTTTCTGAAAATCTTGTGCTTTTGTGTGTCACCTAAGACTTTCATTGGTGCATCTACTAGGAGGCTCAGGGGTAGCACTGGCAGCTCCTAGTATTTTTTTCACTGTAATGAAAATCCAGAATTAACTCACAAGAGGAACTTCTGTCTTTGCAACATCTATGGCAGATTTATAGTTTGGAAAAGAGTTTAAAGCAGAAAAAAATATGATTTTTTTGCCTGATGTTCTTCTGATTTTCTCATGTTTGTTCTGAATTGTGATCAGCCTTAGCAGGTGTCTTTTTCAAGATTTATTTTTAGGCATTTTGATTCTATTTGATAAGACGGGTAATAGGTGAAAAAGACGGGGGGGTGACATGCAGCAAAGTGGATGTCATTATTAATCAGTCATAGCTGTTGTCCAGCACTGTGGTTTGTTGTAAGGAGATGCAACAGTGCTTTAACAGATCTCGCCCAATGTTTACTACCTCTGCTAATTGAATAAAGGTGCATTGGAGATCTTTAAATGGACCGCAGAGAGCTTCATTCAGCTGTGCTTGCTTTGAGAGATGTAGTTCGCTGCAATTAAAAGTAAATTTGAAGCCTTTTAAACACAGATTTAAATAAACAAGTGTTTGCATCCTGATTGGCATCACACATCCACTATCACCAGCTCGAGCGCACAAACTTGCAGCGTTTTGTCAATAAAGAGCAGTTTATTTGAACTGTGCTGAGCTCTGTAGCCGGTTTGAAGTCTCTGGCGTCAGAATGATTCTGAGATGTTCTTTCACGTGCTGACAGAGGAAACAAAGTGATTAGTGAGGTTTAATGGGATTTGAAACAAGATGCCTCAGCCTGTTCTAGAGAAATGCTGTATTGTGGAAGACTAGGCCGAGTACACATGGGCATGCTTACATGGCAGCTTGATCAGGTCCATCCTCAAGGAACAGCATGTCTGCTGCTTATTTCCCTTCTTAGGTCTTTAGTTTTGGCTGATTATTTTGTTCTGGTTTCTCCTTCTTTGTTAATGTCTTTTCTTTTTTTTAAATGATGCACATGTCTGACTAGAATCACTGTAAATCTTCCTTAATCCACCTGAGCTTGTTGAATGCACGTTTGTGTTAATTATTGCCATCTACCTGCAGTAGATAATTGTTCCTGTAATTTAACAGCTAAATTTCACAGGCCATTTTTCTGGTGCATTGCAGTTGTTATCAGACACCTGTAGGTGCATTATCACCACAGTAGGCCTTTCTTTGAAGCCTCACGTGCCATTCTGAAATGATAGGTGCACTTGTAGGCTTGTTTTATGCAATTTTAAAATGCATGCACACAAATACAGGGATTAAGTTTTTGTGTGAAATTTGTAGCTTTCCCCTGCATTCGCCTCTGGAGCCCACCTGGTTTTTTAGTTATACTAAAATAGAGTTTTCGGAGTGCTGCCTACACACGTACACATGGAAAACAAGTTATAAAACTAAAACTTTTACTGCAGAGGCACTTACAAAACAAACAAGATGAAAGCCAAGAACAAATAATCCAACCAAACCTTCAAATCTTCCAAAAGACAAACTGCAAGGGATGAAACAACAAAGAATAGAAAAATGATAGGGTTTAAATACACAAGAGGAGATTAGGACAAAGTGGACACCTCACGGGAAATGGCTGAACTGAATCTAATGAGATGAGGGACTGTCAAAGTAAAACAGGAAGTAACTAACATTGGAACATGGACTAAGACATACTAACCTGACAGAACTAAACAGGGACACAGAAACCAGATAGACACAGGGACGTGACTGACTTCTAACAGGAGATGCCGAGGACAAAAACATAAAGACTAGGCTAGGACAGACTGGACATGGCCGGTAACTTACAAAATAAACAAGGTGTTTGCTTAAGTCTCAATGTATTTGACCTCTCAGGGACACTGTAGGCTGGGGCATAGAGCACCAACACTTCCTCACTGACAGCTGCCTCTGTGGAAATCACTTTAAGTAATCAATAAATCTGTGAGGCATATAAAAGTGTGGCACTTCTTCCAGAATTGCTCCAGTAAAGCCACAAAATGCTGTAAATCATAAACTTGTTTGTGTCCTGCCTGAACAGGAGAGAGTATTTCAGATACAAAACAAAGTGTAGTCAGTGTAAACACAGACCAGAGGAGGGTCCATCACACTCGGGCATGGTACGAGGTAACCGCACCTAATTTTAGAGCACCTTCGGTTTCAAAGCAGTGCCAAAATATTCAAACCAGGTTAGCATATCTTTTGTGATTTTTGTCTGTTTTCTGTCACATTCCCTTCATGTTATTCTGGTTTATTCGTCACATATGATGAATTTGATTTGTGACGAATCCTGATCTATGTTTTCCACCATCATGACTTCTTTATAATTTTAGGTAATATCTCATAGCGGCTCCACTCCAACCCTGAGCTTGCTGCTTAGATTAGTCAGTGTAATTCACAGTACAGAGCCGATGTAGACAGAGATTAGGTCTAAAACTGTACTGCAGTGCTCATCTGGACTGAGGTTTTGAAGTTTCTTTTTTGCGCCTTGACTCGAGAAAAACATCTTCTTCTTTTTTCTCGCAAAAAACCATAAGAAAATGCAGTGGTTAAATAACAGTATGTTAGTAATGTAAAGCACATATGCTTTGTTTGATGGTGAACGTGGAGAAAAAATGTAGTAAATTCATGAAATAATCTGCAGGCAGGAGGAAGCTTTTATGGAGCGGAGCATGCTCAGCACAGGCCCAGGTGTAGTCTACGCGGCAGATGACCCTCCAATCAGCACCTGTAAGAAAGTACAGCTCAACAGAAAAGAAAACAGACACGTAGGGTCATTTGGAAAATGTCCGCTCCATGCTGCCACCCCTCAGTGAGCGTCGCCTGCAGCTGCTAAAGGAAACTTCCAGTCAGCATCTGCTGTTGTATTTTTTCCAAGATGTTGCCACTTGTTCATTCTTTTCTTGTTTCTTGTTCTTCATCATTAGAATTTGTTACATAATAAATTATAATACACTTTTTTAAAAATACATCCCGGTTTTAAAACATTTATTACTGACTCAGTCCTGGAACCAGAGTTTCTTCAGTCCTCATTTTGGACACACATTTTATTGAGTGAAAATGTGTAGGGACACATTTTGCTGGGGCTTCCCATGATGCACTGTGTGTTTCTTCTTCACTCACCTTTTCTCTCACTGTGTGTTTATACACATTGCATCTGCATTTAATCGTTAGTTATTATTAATCTCTAGCTCTCTTCCACAGTGTGGCTTTTGTCCTGTCTTCCTTCTTCTTCCTGAGTCCGGTTCCGCTGGAGGTTTCTTCCTGTTAAAAGGGAGTTTTGCCTTCCCACTGTCAACAAGTGTTTTACTTATTTGGGTTCATGTGATTCCTCACTTATTGAAGTAAACTGAAATTCGTATCGTCATTATTCTCAGTTTCATATTTAAAATAATCTGCCTTGCTATAGTTTCATGTCAGCACCTTTGAATATAACCAACACTTGCCACACACAGACACAAGTTCATGGTTGCACCTAAACCGATCAGTCATTGCCTCAAAACAAGAGTAAACAGGAGGAGGATTTTTGTTTGTTTTTAATAGAGATTTAATGCGGTTGTGCTTCCACAGACATACAGGTTTGTGTCCTTTGCTGTGCTTTTTGTGTTTGTGTGTTAGGAGGTCGTGGAGGAGAGACCGGTGGGCCATTTTACACATATATCAACAGACTGAATGAGCTAGTTGTTACTATGTACCGTTTTAGCTGTTGGAGTGCTCCCACTGATATAGTCTACATTCTTTTTTTTTCATGCTCAAAGTGGAAAAAATCCCTTGTTAGTCTCTCTCTCAGTAGCAGTAGCCCTGTTCTGGTTTTGTCTGTCACGTAGCATGGAGGCTGGATAGCGCTGCATTAATGAGTACACATTACTGACTCTCTCTGTGCCCGTGGTTAGCAGTTATTACCAATCTCACAGGGGGGATGATAGGAGTACCGCCCAACCTGATTGGGCTCTAGTGCCGAAACACTAACAGGTCATCACACAGGAAGTCCGGATCAGCTCCAGGTGGATGCTTTGTTTAAGTTTTCCCTATAAACCAAAATGTGTCAACAAGGTATAGCTGAGACTTCTTTCAAGTCATCTAAAAGCTAACCATATAAAATTGTCATGAATTTAAATGTAAATGTGCAGGAAACAAAGTAACAGGTTTCTTTTTCTTTTCTTTTTTGGGCAGGATAATTCATGTAATTCATGAAAAATTAGGCTTTAATCTTAGTATCCTTTATTCTTAATTCACAGTTTTTGAATGCATTAAGTAGCCAGTGTCAGGTATTGTAAGCAAGGATCCTCATTTACTTAGTTTCCTGCTAGTTTTACTTCCTGTGAGAGCAAAACAAGTAAATGGTCCAAGTCTTCCAGGAGCAGACACATCTCCCCAGAGATCCTACTTCAAAACATTTTGTACTTTTGTACCAGTTAATTACCTGCAAAAAGCTGCCAGCTTTTAAAGTTCTTTCAAATAGTTCTGGAAATATTTTAACTTGTAATTTTGATGTTCTTTTATTTGTGTTAATGAGAAAAATCCTCACTTGATAATGGGATGACCGGTGGGCTTATTTCTCTGGTGCATTAGTTTACCTCTCAGTCACAGGGCGACAGGAAAGAGTGAGCAGAGAAGACATACCAACGAGGACAGTCAGTGAAAATTCATATTCATGCATTCAACATTGTTGGCAAGATCGATTTAATTGACTGTTGAGAATGTGCAGGGTTAGATTTTTTTTTTTTAAGCAAAACCGAGCCTCTGAGTTGCATGTTAGTCACACGCTTTGTACTGACAAGAAACAAGTCTAAATCCTCCTGACGTCTGAGTTATTTTCCTTTTTCTCTCACACTTTTCCAGACACTTGTCTTCTCATTCACAGTTAGCATTTCATCCCCTGAGGCAGTTTGAAAGCAGTCAGGGCGAGCCTGCAGGAGGAGGAAGTGGAGGAGGAGGAGGTGGAGGAGGCAGAGAGGTGAAATCCACATGCATCTCCTCACTTGTTTGTCAGGGTCACCATGTAAGACAGAGACCGATGAGGCGGCAGGAACCTGTTCCTCTCGTCCGCTGGGGAATACTTGCACCCATCCACAGAAGTAAACACTGTCTCTATGCATTATCTCGTGTGGGAATCGGCTCCAGCAAACCCTTCAGGACTGGCTGTTTGTGAGTTAGAGATGGGATAACAATTTTGTTCAACACTCAAACCCAAAGCACCTAAGAAAATGCAGATACGCCTTTTAGAATGATTGGATTTATTTCAATGATCTGATACAAAGTTATGAAACAATAACCTGTTTTGATCAGTAAAGTGTTTTTGAGTCCTTAAAGGATGTCATCTGGCCTGTGTTCATATTTTAGAGGGGAATCATAAAAGGAGACAGAGGGCTGGCCTAATAGTAGCGGGTTCCTCAACTGAAAGCACACAAGCACTGAAGATGAGTCCAAGTATCTGTCCGAGATCCTACACGCCAAGTCTCATTTGTCCACCATGAAGGTGATGGAGCAGTCGACCGTCTCCGGGCTGCAGCCTTCTGAAAATGCAAACAAGAAGTACATCACCTTCCTCACCTTGGCCAGCTCTGCAATCCTCTCACCGAACTCGTCAGCGTCAGCCTCGTAGCACTGGACTGGCACGTCGTCCCCATCGCCCGCTGCTCTCCAGAAAACACCTGCTGGCTCGAGCAGCTGACGGGTCATCAGGTTGGTGAGGTCAGGCGTCCAAAGCTGCGAGGTACCCATGATGGTGAGGTGGCCCGGCTGGGCCAGCCACACCTTCCAGTGTGAGAACTGGAGGGACTGGTTTGAGAAGTCCAGCCGGTATACGGCCTCGTTGCTCTGCAGCAGGCGCTCCCCCTCCTGCCTTTTCTGGCCGCGCTGCTGCAGGGACTGAACCCGCAGGCGCATCACCTCCGTCAGCTCCACGTCCAGACGGAAGGGCAGCTTCACCTCTTTAGACATGCTCAGAGGGCACACCTTGACAGGCAGAGAGGTCAATACCAACTGCAAGGCTGGATTAGATCGGCAGCTATGTCGAACCTAATTTATCTCTGTCCAGACCCTCCTGTGCTCCACTCCTTTCTGCTGGCTTACACATGAGCGTGTACTACTGATAGCAGAGGCGGGTCTTACTTAGAACTACAGAAGGAGATAGAGAAAACAAGATGCAACCACAGTGCAGGGTTAGCCCTCAGGGAGCTGTGCTTAATGCTGTTTGTCACATTCGTTTGTGTCTATGCTTCCTTAGATACAGATTCTTAACTGTAACACATTTATTGCATGAAGTGTCGTCTAGATTTTGGAAGGCTGCATGAGTGGCAAAACAAATGTGAATGCCAGAAGTAAGAGTGAGGTGGTCCCTCGCATGTAATGGGTGGGCTTCTATCATCTGAGGATAAGAGGAAGGGAGTGTTAAAAAAGCCTCTTCACTCCTCTTATGTGGCAGCAGGGGAAACCCGCGGTGCTTTGTGCTTGTGTCTCTGGTCAGTCGTTGGGTCACTTTCCCTCCCAGATGAAAGCTGAGATAGATGGAGCCCCCCCCGCTGCTATCCACACTGCAGAGACAGAGACTAAGTAGCAGCGAAGGTGGAGTGCAAGAGAGATTGCTTCCCGAAGGATTACAAAATGACTCTGTGGTGTGGTGCTTAGTTTTTTTTGTTTCTTCCTTCTCCTCGCCTTTTAAAGGAGCTGTTGCTGCCTCTCAGAGCTCTGGAGGGGCCAGATTCTCTCCATCAGCATAGTGTCACCTCCTGCAGAGAGGGTTGACAGTAACTGCTGTTCAGTTAGCGCACCCTGACATCTCCAAGAACTCCTGCTGGGACAGTCAGTCACACATGTTGTCGCTCTACGCATCATTTGCAGGTTTTATCGGAGACTGTATTCATGCTGATAGAGGCTTCACAGACACCCTTTTTGCAGGTCACTTCTGGTGTTCATAAGGTGCTCCGTTATGACTCTGAGCCACAGTGGGATCACGGTGAAATGATATTTCATAAAAGATGAGAGCAATCACACCACGCTATAGTTCAGAAATCACTTGTTGTATCCTCTTGTACATTTCTGGATGTTGTCCGGTCACTGATTTCATTTCATTGAAGAAAGTATGGAGATAATCATAATTTAAACATGTGAGTTATAGAAACAAATCAGTCTGAGAACAGTTGATGAGGAGGAGAGAACAAAGCTCTTCTTTGTACCAGGATGTAAACATGTTTATTTCTGCTGTCTGCAGTCTGTTGGGATTAACATTATTTTGGCTGTTTGAGTGATTTCCTGCAGCAGGAAGTTGTGTTCAATGAAAAAGCTGAGATAAAATATTGCTCTCCACACATATTCGGACCAGCTGGGAGTGAAATTCAAACATACAGTGGGAGCTACCGTAGACTAAAGTAGAACTAAAAGGAAAAGCCCTGGACTCTGCACTCTCAACCACAAACACACGCACAGCAGCATGTATAACAGTCTAAGGTAGCAAAAACTAAGAACCGGGCTTATCCAGATATTAATATCTGATCATATGAAAGAGTTTAAACATCTACTTAGCTTAACTAACACTGGGTTGGTGAAAGGAGATTGGGGATATGTCACAAACCTCTGGGAGGAATTTTGCTCATTGGCATCAGGAACCAAACTTTGCTGGACTGGCACAGCATTGTTTCTATAACAGAAGGAGAGTGAGAGGCTATAATAGAAATACTACAATATCAACAAAGGCTGTAACCTGTCTGCTGCAGATATTTCTTTATTTTAATCAATATCAGTCAAAAAATGTTGTCATTTAACTTTGGTTTGTACTTTTTTAGGAAATTTGGGTGTGATTAAGATTAAGATGATAGATGGTTTAATTATTAAAGAAAGACAGGATTGAAATACAAGCTTTTTTTTGCCTGCATTCGAGTCAGTATTCTGAATGGCGAGTTATATATCAAATACATATTTACATATGCAGTCCTGCGTTCATACATGTGTACACGTGTTCTTTAGTCAATTAAGTGATAACTATATGTACTTTGTGATATTAGGGCAGTTTTTACTTGCCTCTCCAGTGTGTGGATCGACTCCAGCTCCACTGTCTCAGACTGCAAGGTGGTGGTGGCAGATATTGTGAGCTTCTTGTAGATGCAACCTTCTTCACCTGCTGCAGGTGTGGTTAAAGGGACCCTCCAGCACACTGGGGCTCTCCAGAGCAGAAGGACAACTGCTGTGACCGGTTTCAGTCCAGTACGGTGGAGTCAGTCTCTCTCAGCATGGAGAGGTAGCTGAAAGATATCAAAGAACTGTGACCTGAGCCTGGAAGAGCACAACTAAGCTTAGAAAATAAGAGGACTGTCCATCCATCCATCCATCCATCTTCATCCGCTTTATCCGAGGCCGGGTCGCGGGGGCAGCAGCCTAAGCAGAGAAGCCCAGACCTCCCTCTCCCCAGCCACCTCCTCCAGCTTATCCGGGGGAACACCAAGGCGTTCCCAGGCCAGCCGAGAGATATAATCTCTCCAGCGTGTCCTGGGTCTGCCCCGGGGCCTCCTCCCGGTGGGACATGCCCGGAACACCGCGCCCAGGAGGCGCCCAGGAGGCATCCTTGTCAGATGCCCGAACCACCTCAACTGGCTCCTTTCGATGTGGAGGAGCAGCGGCTCTACTCTGAGCCCCTCCCGGATGGCCGAACTTCTCACCCTATCTCTAAGGGAGAGGCCAGCCACCCTTCGGAGGAAGCTCATTTCTGCCGCTTGTATCCGCGATCTCGTTCTTTCGGTCACTACCCACAGCTCGTGGCCATAGGTGAGGGTAGGGACGTAGATCGACCGGTAAATTGAGAGCTTCGCTTTTACACTCAGCTCCCTCTTCACCACGACGGACCGGTGCAGCGTCCACATCACTGCAGCCGCAGCACCAATCCGTCTGTCGATCTCCGGCTCCCTTCTCCCATCACTCGCGAACAAGACCCCGAGATACTTGAACTCCTCCACTTGGGGCAGGAACTCATCCCCGACCCGGAGTGGGCACTCCACCCTTTTCCGGCTGAGAACCATGGCCTCAGATTTGGAGGTGCTGATTCTTATTCCCGCTGCTTCACACTCGGCTGCGAACCGTTCCAGTGCGAGCTGGAGGCCTTCACCTGATGAAGCCAACAGAACCACATCATCCGCAAAAAGCAGAGATGAGATTCTGAGGCCACCGAAGCGAAAGCCCTCCGCCACTTGGCTGCGCCTAGAAATCCTGTCCATAAAAATTATGAACAGAACCGGTGACAAAGGGCAGCCCTGGCGGAGCCCATCACCCACCGGGAACGAGTCCGACTTATTGCCGGCAATGCGAACCAAACTCTTACAACGGTTGTATAGGGATCGAATGGCCCGTAGCAATGGACCAGACACCCCATACTCCCGCAACACCTCCCACAGGACACCCCGAGGGACACGGTCGAATGCCTTCTCCAAGTCCACAAAACACATGTAGACTGGTTGGGCAAACTCCCATGCACCCTCAAGTGTCCTTGAGAGGATAAAGAGCTGGTCCAGTGTTCTGCGACCAGGACGAAAACCGCATTGTTCCTCCTGTATCCGAGGTTCGACTAGCGGACAAACTCTCCTTTCCAGCACCCTGGCATAGACTTTCCCAGGGAGGCTGAGGAGTGTGATCCCCCTGTAGTTGGAACACACCCTCCGGTCTCCCTTCTTAAAGATGGGGACCACCACCCCGGTCTGCCAATCCAGGGGTACTGCCCCTGATCTCCACGCAACATTGTAGAGGCGTGTCAACCAGGACAGCCCTACAACGTCCAGAGCCTTCAGGAACTCGGGGCGGACCTCATCAACACCAGGGGCTCTACCACCAAGGAGTTGTTTAACTGCCTCAGTGACCTCGCCCCCGGAAATTGGCGGGTCATTCCCCTCATCCCCAGACTCTGCTTCCTCCTCGGAAGACGTGTCAGTGGGATTAAGGAGGTCCTCGAAGTATTCCTTCCACCGCCTGACAATTTTCTCAGTCGACGTCAGCAGCGCTCCGCCAGCACTATACACAGTGCAGGTAGAGCACCGCTTTCCCCTCCTGAGACGCCTGACGGTTTGCCAGAATCTCTTCGAGGCAGTCCGAAAGTCTTTTTCCATGGCCTCTCCGAACTCCTCCCACTCCCGAGTTTTTGCTTCAGCCACTGCCCGAGCCGCATTCCGCTTGGCCTGTCGATACCTGTCGGCTGCCTCCGGAGTCCCACAGGCTAACCAAGCCCGATAGGACTTCTTCTTTAGCCTGGTGGCTCCCTTCACCTCTGGTGTCCACCATTTGGTTCGGGGATTACCACCACGGCAGGCACCAACCACCTTGCGGCCGCAGCTCAATGCAGCAGCTTCGGCGATGGAGACGCTGAACATGGTCCATTCGGACTCAATGTCCCCAGTCTCCCTCGGAATGCTGTTGAAGCTCTGCCGGAGGTGTGCGTTGAAGATCTCGCGGACTGGGGCCTCTGCTAGACGTTCCCAGCACACCCTCACTACGCGTTTAGGTGCACCGGGTCTGTCCAGCGTCCTCCCCCGCCACCTGATCCAACTCACCACCAGGTGGTGATCAGTTGACAGCTCAGCCCCTCTCTTTACCCGAGTGTCCAGAACATATGGTCGCAGGTCTGGTGATACGATTACAAAATCGATCATCGACCTGCGGCCTAGAGCGTCCTGGTGCCACGTGCACTTATGGGCACTCTTATGTTCGAACAAGGTGTTCGTTATGGCCAAACTGTGATTTGCACAGAAGTCCAATAACAAAACACCGCTCGGATTCAGATCAGGGAGGCCGTTCCTCCCAATCACGCCCCTCCAGGTCTCGCTGTTGTTACCCACGTGAGCATTGAAGTCTCCCAGCAAGACAACAGAGTCTCCAGATGGGGCACCTTCCAGCACCCCCCCCCAGGGACTCTAAGAAGGCTGGGTACTCTGAACTGCCACTCGGCGCATAAGCGCAGATGACAGTCAGGACCCGTTCCCCGACCCTAAGGCGCAGGGAACAAACCCTCTCATCCACCGGGAAAAACCCCAACATACCGGCAGCAAGCCGAGGGGATATTAGAATACCCACCCCAGCCCACCGCCTCTCACCAGGGGCAACTCCAGACTGAGACAGAGTCCAGCCCCTCTCCAGGAGACTGGTTCCAGAGCCCAAGCCATGCGTAGAGGTGAGCCCGACTATATCTAGCCGGTACCTCTCAACCTCACGCACTAACTCAGGCTCCTTCCCCACCAGAGAGGTGACATTCCATGTCCCTATTGCCTATTATTAAATAAGAGGACTGTAAACTAATAAATGAGTTGCAGGTAATGTTGCTCTCTTGGTCAAAAGGAGGTCAAACTGTCACGGTCCTGAGCCTGCCGACTCAGTGTTTTGTGTTTCCTTATGCTTTTGTTCATTCCGAGTATGTATTCTGTTGTGATTTGCCATTTGTTAGGTTTCTGTTCTTTGCCTGCCTGCCCCCACTTCTCTGTGTTCCCTCCGTCTGTCCATGGTGTCACACTGTCTGTTTGTGAATCTGTCTGTTTAGTTCAGTGTCTGGTCTGGTTCTGTGTCTGAGTTTCCTGTTTTATTGTGAAGGTCTCCGTCTGATGTGAGTGTGTTCAGTTTACGTTTCCCCTGTCCCGTCAGCTCTGATTTCTCCCAGCTGTGTTGCCCTCCTGTTTCTCATCCCCTGATTACTGGTGTGTGTATTTAAGCCCTGTGTGTTCTCCTGCCTGTTGCCGGTTCGTCTGTGTTCCACGGTGTCCTGCTCCTCATCTGCGTCTCTCTGCCTCTCACCCCGTTTGTATGTTCTCTGGTTTGTTATTTAGTTTTCCCAGTTTAGGTTGTTCTGTTAACTCTCTTCCCTCACTGCCTGTTTTTTGCCACTCCACCATGTGTAAATAAACGTCACTCGAATCATCAGTCACTGCCTGCATTTTGGGTCCTCCTTTTCCTCCAACACCACACGGCTCGCCTCGGCAGCCGTGACACAAACGTTCTCAAACTTGGGTTACCAAGCCACGTCTCTGTGCAGGAAACACTGCTCTGTGTCTGCTCTGTGCTCTGAGATCATCAAGAAATTCCTGATACGTGTATTTGTTTTACCTCCCCTGTGAAAAAACTAACTACAGTTCACAAAATGGAGTCTGGTTATGGGCATTTCGCTGGGCCAGAGCAAACGCAGGCAGCCAAAACACACACACACACACACACACACACCCACAGCAGTCAAACAGTTATTACCTCTCACCCATGTCCTATTACAGCTGGATTTATGACTGAGAAGGCCAAGGTTATAAATTTGTCCCCTAATCCTGAACGCAACAGCAGACATGAGGGAGACAGTGGTCTCGCTTCGCCTGCCCACTCCACCATGATATTATTTGTGCTCCATGGACCAACGGCTATTTGTTTGGCTTACCTGCCCCTCTGCTCCCCTGTCCTCCTCCACCGTGTAGGTCATTCCAGACTGGAAGGAGCAGGAGTGGGATACAGAAAAACCAGACTCCTACGCTGGGATTTTCCACTTTCGCTTCTGGCGCTTCGGGGAGTGGGTGGACGTGGTGATTGATGACCGGCTACCGACGGTGGACAACCAGCTGGTCTACTGCCACTCCAACGACAGCAACGAGTTCTGGAGCGCCCTGGTGGAGAAAGCCTATGCCAAGTGAGCATCAGAGGAAGTAGATTTTACTTAAACTCAACTATAAATCCATCGGAGTCAGATTTATCAAGCTTGCACAGAGTCACCAAGGGTGTGGTCACATATTGATGTCATTAACACTTTTTCACATCACAGTGACATTCATTATTCCTAGAAATCATCCCATAACACAGAAATTTGTAAGATGTGTTAAACCGTGGAGAAAGTTTATCATTTATCAGTGAACAGCTGAGACGAGCACATTTAAGCAGGTTTCTGTCCACAAACCAAAAACACTAAAAGCAGCCCGATATAAAAGAATTATTATGTCCTTCATAAAACACAAGATGACACAAGAGTACATTTTTTTAGACTTGACTCAACATTGATATCAAATAACAAAAATAATTTTAAAGCTATGCAGAAAACACGCTCTGCCTTTTTTTGGTAATTAATAAATAGACATTTTTACCGTAAGCTTGAAAGCAAAATCTAAATAAAATGCAGGAATTAAGTGTAAAAAACTGAAGTGTAAATTTCTGTTGCTACACCTGTGAACATGGCATCAGTTCTTTATTACTTTTTTGTGATTTTTAAACAAAAAACATAAAACTCTCAAATCTGTTGTAGAGTCAAATAAGACAGCTAAGAACCAGACTGAAAATAAAAGTGCATTACTTTATGAAGGTCAGCGGTTCTTTTGTGTCTTTCATATTAAAAAGGTTCTTATGAGTCACATCTGTGGGCAGATTACTCCAGAGATCAACACTCATTCATATGCACAAGTTTGCTCTTTTAGTTCTTTCATGGAAAAGAGATAAATCAGTTAAAAGATGTGATTGCACAGCTCGATGTGATGTCCATTTTCTCAGTATTTTGTACGTCAGTTTGATTTTATAGATTTGCTGAACTATTTTTATTACTTACACTTTGTTGTTTAATTGTAACCAGTATCTGTAACTCAATTTTAGACTTAAATTGGAAAATTGTCAAAATAAATAACGCAAAAACAAAACACATCATGGCCTTATCTCTGTTACCACATTTAACCAGTCAGAAGTAACCTGTTTTTTGGGACAGTCCCAAAAAATAGGAACTGTATATGAAATTATTCCCTCTTCCTGCAGGGTTTACGGCTGCTACGAGGCTTTGGATGGGGGGAACACGGCTGACGCACTGGTGGACTTCACGGGTGGAGTTTCTGAGCCCGTGGACCTGCTGGAGGGTCAGATGGCCACAGACGAGGCGGCCCGTAACCAGCTGTTTGAACGAGTGCTCAAAGTCCACAACAGAGACGGCCTCATCAGCTGCTCCATCAGGGTAAGAACCGTGCAAAAGGTTCAGCTTAAAGAACACGCTAAGAATCACTAGTTATTCTAACATGCTTGTGTTTGTTGGATTTACATATATGAGTATGAAGCACCAAAGGAAAACCTTGAACACAGCCCTCAAGTCAAAGCTGATTTTCTTTGTTAAGACTAAAATTTAGATTACAGTCGAATTTCTGGCTAAAACTCAGTAATTAATGCACTAATTACTTCACAAAAACTCTCTTGCTGTAGGTCAGAGTCAAAGATGTTGGTCTAAACTGCAGCTCAACCGGCTGATGGAGTAATTTTAGTCGGAACTTAAACCTCATCCCACTCCAAAAGTCAGAGGATGTCAGTCTCTGCTGCTTCCACTTTATCCAGGTGCAATAGCACAGAGGTAGAGTGCCAATTAAATATGCATTCAAGCACCTGACTTTTGAAACAAAGCCATCGGGAAGCTCGCACTTGGCATTTCAACAGCATTTCAAAACCCCGCTGTCTGAAAATTGTGTAATCCCCCACAGCTGACCTCCTGTGCCCCAGAGCCCTTTAATAATTAGAACGTTTTCTATTCTGATTTAAAATCCAGGGATGAATAACCAACCTCTGCCTGTCGTGACTGACTTTCCAAAGACATTCAATTGTCTGGCAAAGATAGCAGCCATCTCAGAATCTCCGAATGAGCTCTTCTCAAAGGCTCTTCAACTTTGTGCTATAATTAATGTGTGAACGAGGTGCCATTGTGCGCAACATTTCAGATTTGTGCCTGTGTGCTTTTCCTGTCCTCAGCATTTGAAGAACCAGACCTGGGTATTGTTATAGGCTTCCTGTTAGCAAAAGCAGGTTTTAATCCGGGGATTAATAAACGGTCCATTCCAGTGAAAAGGAGAAGCCATAAAAACTCACTTATAAACCAGGACAAATTTATGGCCATTTGTATTAAAGTTATAATGTAAAGACGTGAATAGTCAGTTAAAATCACATTCTGTTACTAATTTGGGTTTGTTTATGCTGTTAGAGTTATACTGAAATGACACACAAGGTTTTTCCACCCTGACAGCACATAACTGCAGCTGTAAGGGACTAGTGCTGGAAATCTAGTCAACAGGGGCTGTGTATGAAGTTTCATCAGTCTCTATTTTATTTTATGTATTTATTTTCTGGCTCTAGTTTACAAGTTATATGTGTGTGTGCTCATATGTGTTTGAGCACAGAAAAGTGTTACTTTTGCAAGTGCTTCAGTTTTTATTTGAATAATTTAAGGAGACAGAAATCGGGCCTTCATTCCTATTTCTTTTGCTGTTAGTAAAATTTATTCTTGGAACACATTTAGGGTCAATTTAATTTTCACTTAAATAGCACTAGCCTTACAACAACATTCATTTCAGGGCACTTTACATTCCCTTTGAGCAAGCACTTGAAAATATTCAGGAGGTAAAATAACAAATATTCACTGCAGCAATTTGCAACACTAATAAATCTTAATAGAGTCTATGCTCAGACACTCTTATTAAGACTGTCATTTTGAAGCATAGACAGCCTAAAACATGGATGTAGCCACTCTGATGTCACCCACTCGTTACTGAAATCCTGTTCTGCAGCCTCAAGCTGAGCATTTTCACCGTTGACATCTTGATGTTTTGAAGCTAAAGATGATGAAGGGTGGATCTGACTGTGACGTCGGCAGTCATTGGCCAATGAGGATAGCATTGATAATCCTTCTTTTTGACACTAAAAGGTGTTAAAGCGGGTCGTATACCAATCAGAACGTTGGTGGATCGATCCCCGCCTCCTGCAATCCACATGTTGATGTATCCTTGGGCAAGATATTGAACTCTGAATACCCTGATGCGTTCATTGTAATGTGGGTGTGTGCAAATGTTAGATAAAAGTGCTTAGGTATAGATATCAGCAAGTGACTCAAAATTGAGTAGAAAGGCACTATATAAGTAGCAGTGGGTTACTGTAATTTGCAAAATGAACTTAATGTTTTATTCAGTGTGATCTGAAACTAGAGCACGAGCCCATAAAGCCATCAGGAAAGTGCTCACTGAGGTCCCAGAGGGGGCTGAGGGCCATTTTCCCATGAACTTCTGTATAACCAAAAGTCTTTTTACAATAAGATAAGCAGCCCCCGGCTGGCCTTTTAAAAAGATTAAATTCAATTGCATTTATTTATATAGCGCCAAATCACAACAAGAGTCGCCTGTAGGCGATTGAGTTTATAAGGTTAAGACCCCACAATCAATCAGACGACCCTTTGTGAGCAAGCAGGAAGGAGAAACTTCCTTTTCCCATCTGACGGGGCCGGCTGGGGGGTACAGGACCCCGTAAGAATTCAGGTTTCAGGTGCTTAACTTTTAAGACCAGGAGGCGACGTCCTTCTTTTATGTTGTCTGAACCTCCAGTAAACTGAGAATTGCTGCTCTCCTGCCACCATCTGTTTAGTCATTAATATAGCAGCTTTTCTTCAAAGCTCAGTTCTTCCAATAAAACATTATGCCGACTCACCTCTATGCAAGAACAAAATAATAAAAGCTGTTGCGAGCATAGATTTCATGTAAAAGATGTCAGATGTTGGTTACTCGGGACTACTTTTTGAAGTCTCACCTTTTTGCCTTTTTTTGTAGCTTTTTGGCCCCTGCAGCTTGCTTTATTTTGTTCTTTGTTCCTTTTTTAACCAAAACCGATCATATTTGGTATGTAAGTTGAACATACTGACATGGCGGTCTGTGACAGTATACATGATGGACATAGCCTCTATGATGTCACCCTTTTGGAGTACATTTCCACATTCCAGCGTTAGCATTTTGTCTGCCACCATGATGGGGGGTTTTTAGAGCCAGAAGCATATATATCAGCTAACACCACCTAGCATTTAACAAAGCTGCATTCATAAACTATACAGGTGGAACACACAGGCGCACATCTGTTAAATATTTTGGAGTTTTCTTCTTTCGGCTGCCTCATTTAGGGGTCGCCACAACAGATCATCTGCCTCCATCTCACCCTGTCCTATTTCTACCGTGCTCCTCTGTGACACCAGCCCTCTGTATGTGCAAACCTTCCTTTCTTCTTTTGCCACAAATCCCCCATGACAATCATCTTCACCCACTCCACCCTGCCTCGTCTCTCTTCTTCACCCTTCTGGTGCACTGTCTGTTGTTTTGGATGGTTGACCCCAGGTATTTAAAATCTCTCTATTCCTTGCATCTTCAACTTTCAAACCTGCTTCTACTTACTTTCATACTCTTCTCTCCTGTGCATACCTCCACCTCTCCAGGCTGTCTTCCACCTGCTTCCTCCTCTCACCACAGACCACAGTGTCATCTGCAAACATCGTAGTCCACAGATACTCCTGCCTGACCTCTTCTATCACCCTGTTTATCACCACTGCTGCTAATTAGTTCTAATTAACAGACTAATAAAATACTAAAAAATAAATTTTTAACTAACCAAAACTGAAGCACAAACCTCAGGGATGGGATAATACTAGTGAGTCTTTAAAAAGACTTTAACAGGGAACAACAGTAAAAAAACACACATTTAAGAGGTCCCTTTAAGGACTCAAAGCGACAGATGAGGACTAGCAGGCACCAACTGACTCCAGCTTCCCTGTTTTGGGACACCTGAAAACCAAATCAGCTATGCCCCTACTTCCAGTATCCAGGTGGATGAGTTTAGAGTTTAGGATTATTATAGGGAGAACGATCCATAAAGGCCCAAACTCGACTTGACTTAGTTTTGTAGACTGCCTCAAGTGGCCGCTAGAGGAACTGCTTTTTTGTGTTAGCTTTGTTTGTTAGCATTCTTTTCTTTTGTCCGGACTGACAGAGGCGTCTGTGTTTTCTGCTTTCCAGGCGACCACGATAGAGGACATGGAGGCGCGGCTGGATTGCGGTTTGGTCAAAGGCCACGCCTACGCCGTGACAGATGTACGGAAGGTGCGGCTAGGTCACGGACTGCTTGCCTTCTTCAAGTCGGAGAAGCTGCACATGATCCGCATGAGGAACCCTTGGGGGGAGAAGGAGTGGAGTGGCCCTTGGAGTGACAGGTAATCACAACACTGCCACCTGCAGGCAGGAAGATAAACTACTGAAGCTCCTCAGTCTCAAATCCTACCCTGTTAAAGGTAATTGAGCGGTCTTCATCTATCATTACTCATAGCAGACATCTTACCTCTGTGAGTCAGATGTGGAGCATTCCCAAAACAATGTATTTTGCCCGTAATAGGATACGTGACCGTGTCACGATCAATTTAACCAATTACATAAATTGAAAATGTCAAAGTGCGCCGGTCCCTCAAAATTTGACTCACGAGGTTTCTAAGAGACGTAACATGATGAATGATTAAATGCCAAACGACAACAGAAAGCAATCCATACATAAGGTCCAGGACACAGAGAAAAGAGGAGGACGATGGAAAATGTCATGTAGACAATGAAAAATGGAAATGCAATCAAGCTAATGGGCTGCAGAACAAAGAAGAACGGCTAAATTCAGCCCAGTCGGAGAGCCGCTTGTTTATGAAAGCAGCTCAGACGTCCTCAAGAAAAATGTTTCAGCTCAGTTTTGTGCTTTCTGCTTTGCTCGCCTGTTTATTCTCCGCTATTCTTCTTACAGGAGTAGGTAAAACGGAAAAATAAATGTGCTCCCTCCTCGTCTCTGTCTTTGAATCGTGAACGGGCAAATTCGGTGAAACAAACAGGGAGCCGGTAAAGCCAGATAATAACAGACTCTGAATTATTGATAAGGCTGAAAGAGAGACAGCTGTTATTAAAGAGACGTGAGTCATCCCTCATCATTCACTCACTGTCGCTGAATAATTTATTCATGGTTTGATAAAACCCGTTACTGTAAATGGAGGCTGACAGACCGCTGGACGTTTGTCAGGGCATCATAAACAGAGACATAAACACAGAGCTAATGCATCCAGTAAAACACCTGTGTTTCCCCTGAGCACTGAATACAGAGGAAACCTTGATGTGCAGGTATGATTCACACGGTAATAAATACCACGACTGGTGCTTTAAAATAGAGCTCAGGAGGGAGAGACGCGCACGCGATTCATTTGTCTGAACTCGATACAGCTACTCAGAAATAAACTTTATAGCTGTGGTCGTTATAAGGAGTCATAGCTGAAAGTCTTACAATTAAAATTTATAATATTCTGTTAATAATTTAAATGTTTTTCCTCTTCCCCATATTTGAGGTCCCACCTTTCATAGCAAGCAGATGTATATTATTTTACTAGTATGACTGTACGCATCTTAAATTAATGTTGTACAGTTTAAATCTGCTAATCTTGTGTAAATGTGTTAACTAATGCCCTTAGGGATTATTTGCAGTACTCTGAGGGTAACTTAAGGTTAGCTATAAGAGGAAATTTGCACTGAAAGGTGCAGAAAATAAAAATTCAAATATTTTGAGTGACAAAGACATGTTTGAAGCAACAGATCCATTCAATCCATTCATTCAATCAATTTTATTTACAGTATATAATGCTGAATCACAGCAACAGTCACCTTGAGTTGCTTTATATTGTAAGGTAAAGTCAGTAATACAGAGAAAACCCCAACAATCAGACGACCCCCGATGGGCAAGAAGAGAGCCAGAGATTAATAATAACTAATGATTAAATGCAGAGAAGTGTCTAAACACATGGTGATGGAGAAGACATGCATGAAGAAGAAACAGCCATAGTTAATAGGCCTATTAACTAAAAGAGGATTCAGATACAGTTGATTAAGCCCTAACAACAAGCATTATCAAACGTTTTTAGCCTAATCTTAAAAGCAGACAGCGCGTCGGTCTCCCGAATCCAAACATTGAGCTGATTCCACAGAGGTAAGCCTACAGTCTGAGAGCAAAGTGCTTTTTTGGGGTGATACAGTATTAACCAACACGACATGGTTTATGTAAGTCAAATGCTGACTTGACCAGGAAAGGGATGATCAATAAAGCGTGCTTAGGAAGCATAGGCAGCGTTTACAGGGGACAGTTTTCATTATTTTTAACATTAAGTGTCATTTCATTACAAAGAAGTTCTTTATGGATCACGACTTCTGTCTTCTCACTGATTGTTGTACATATTTTTGGCACTGCCCCCTGCTGATAGTAGCAGCTATGACAGGTAGACGTGGGCTTTCATCTCCAGACTACCAATGCAGTGTCATACTGGACTCCAACGGGGAGCAGGTGGCTCTGTGCAGCACCTAAGCTAAATGAGAGCAGTAAAACAATGTTGGATGTTGGTTACTTGAAAGTATAATTACATGTTTAGACATTATTTTTTAAGTCTCATTTGTAGGCTTGATTTTTGCTCGCCCAATGGTCCGTTTATAGTTGGTCTTTTAGAGGCTTAAAGGTGTTTCGCTGGTCCCGTTTAACCAGCAAGAGGTTGTGAAGGCTCCTGTAATGTGTGCTGCCATTACAGAGGAAATAAATTGATGATGAGCAGGGGGAAATTAGCTGTCACAAATGATGAGCTCAAAAAGAAAAAGCTCAAGGAACCCCCCTCCACATGCAGCACCTGAGCCCCCCGGAATCTGAGTTAAATAAATGGTCAGTGTGATACATGAACCTGTTTAGGTGCTGGTGTAATTAGTTGTGTAAAACCAACACGTGAGACAGAAGATAACGTGTCAACAACAGACGTCAACTAGAGCAGCTCCAAACAAGTTCAGGTCATGAAACAGTGAGGCCTTTTACTAAAATCTGACACACTTATACAACAAAATTAAAGTCTGCCTCTAACAAAAGCTCGTTTCACATAAAAGCCTGTTTGCTCTTTTGTTTTTGCTCCCTGCAGTTCGGAGGAGTGGAACAAGGTGAGCAAAAGTGAGAGAGAAAAGCTGGGCGTCACCGTACAGGACGACGGCGAGTTCTGGTGAGAGCCTAAAAAAAAATACACCCACAGTCATTTTGTTACATTAAAAAAAAAAAAAAAAGGCTACAGCACTTTTATTTTCAGGCACTGATGTTTGGGCCACAGGAATAGTTTGACATTTTGAGCTTTTTTTTCTTCCTGCTGAGATTTTTGATGTTTTGATTCAAAGCTAAAGCAGGTGGCCTGTCATGTCTGCTGTTACAAAGGTAGATGCTCATACTAAGGACATTATATTTTTGACGAGCCCAAGGTTAGGACCAATGTGAAATGTATCTGTTGCGGGAGTTGAACTTTAGGACTGCTATCCTGGGAAGACTAGAATGTTAAACACACTTCTTCCTCTATTTTATTGTTTAATTCCTTGTGATGTAAATGAACCGCATAAAGATAATTAAGCAATTAAACATGGTGTAAAAGTATACGCATTTCTGTGTTGTCCTTTTCTTTGGGACCAACCTCAGAATGATGAGGGGAAGGCAGAGACATGAATAAGGCCTTCAAATCGGCTCTGATATTGTAGCAACTCAATACAGACTATAAGCTAGCCTGGCTTAAGCTCATTTATTAGTTTATTTATTACTTTGTTGCTTTGTTGCATGTATCACTAAGGAAAGAGGTCAAATTAGAAATAAGATTAAGAAGATTATCTTCATCGTGTCAAATAAAATGATGCAGTTCTTCTTCAGAAACCCTCGGCACTCAAATTTTAGGCTCATTTTATCTCAGCTCTGTACATCCTAACCGTTTGCTTTGCTCCTGGTTTTGTTTCCTCTGCTTTTGTACCTGTTCAAGGTCTTCTTCTTTCAAGCTTTTCCCTCTAGTTGGTATCCACTCTCTCTGCTCTCTTCTCTCGTCTTTTCCTGCTGCCCTCCTGCAGGATGACATTTGATGACTTCTGCCAGTACTTCACTGACCTGATCCTGTGCCGCCTCATCAACACCTCCTATCTGAGCATCCACAAGACCTGGGAGGAGGAGGTGATGAGGGGCTCCTGGGTCCACCGGCAGGATCCCCTACGCAACCGATCCGGAGGCTGCATCAATCACAAAGCCACCTTCCTGCAGAACCCTCAGGTCGGTACATGTTGTGGTTTTGTCTTTAAGAACTGTGTGATCAGTGCTGGACTTTGATGCACCGTCCTCTTTTTCTCCTCCTAGTATGTGTTTGATGTGAAGAAGGTGGAGGACGAGGTGCTGATCTGCTTACAGCAAAAAGAGAAGAGAGCCACACCAAAAGAGGGCAAATCAGAAAATCTCGCTATAGGCTTCGATATCCACAGGGTAGAAACACGCACACATAACCGAGAAATCTTCACAAAGCGTGACCAGGAAGTAAACCTGTGACAGATCTGGATCTTCTCCTTCTCAGGTGGAGCTAAATCGGAAGTACCGTATGCACACAGCCCAGCAGAAAGTAGCAGGTTCCATCTACATCAACTCGCGCTGCGTCTTCCTCAGGAAGGAGCTGAAGGAGGGCCGCTACGTCATCATTCCCACAACCTTTGACCCCAGGCAGCAGGGTGACTTCCTGCTCCGTGTCTTCACTGATGTGCCTTCAGACTGCAAGTAAGTGTATGATAGTCTTACATCTGGATGTAAAGAGCTACACTCGGATGCTTTACATTTTTAAAGTCTCGTCAGAGGCTGACGCAATTGGATGCATTATTGGATGAAAATGTACTTCCTGTCAGTCACTTTACACAGTTACTTCTGCAAAAAGTAATTTGTTTCAATACTCGCTCCAAGACTTCCCATTTAATCAGTAGTTAACACTAAACATCTGCCTACACATCTGGACAAATCATGGGCTTAATGAGGGGAACAAAAGTCCTCCTGTTTCCTGTATTTTTAGCTTCACTTCTCACTGAGTCATCTTATGCTTGGTTCTGTGTTGTTCTGACATGTTTATTATCAGCTTCCTTCCTTGCCTGGCTTATTTTGATTTTCTCATACCAGTGTTGTCCTATCTAAGTTTATTTCAGTCATCTTATGCCTGGGTTTCAGGTGTCTTCCCCGGCTTATTTTGATTGCTACCTTGGTTTAGGTTTTCTTGCCTGGATTATTTCAAATTTCTTGTGCAGAGTTTTCTGTTGCTGAGCTCTTGATTTCTTCTTCTGGGACGATGCACTTTGTTCATATCAGTCTTAGACCCCTTCCTGCTGTTAGGTGCAGTGCACATTTCCAGCTGTATTGTAGGCCTTTTGAAGCTGGTGTCCTGCTTAGTGTTCTGCTCACAGCCAGAATTTCTGTATTACAGCCATTATAAACACTGTTTAAGTCTTAATATAAAATATATATAATTTATATATAATATTTTCCTGTCTTTACTTTAATTTTAAAAATGATTTATACAGTGTATCAGGAGAGTTACAGTCCTACATTTACACTCATTAAACCAGATTGATTCCTGTAATAACACAACCACAGAAATTCTGCCAAGGAAATCATTCATGTTAGCTTAAGAGAAGGACTGCTTCACACTGTGTTGATACATCAGCACAGTAACAGATAGTAGATAATTTTTCACCTATTATTTCCTGTTGCTTTTGGCACTGCTTTCATTAGGACATCCAAAAGAAGTACAGAAGTTTGGATTTTCCTCTATTTTTGCTGACCAGAACCTGCTGCTGCAGCACTGGCAGCGTTACAGAGGCCTGTCACACTCCAACATGAGGCATATCTGTGTTCATACATACACGTACCTGTGCTGTCTCCATCTTACTCAGAGAGCTGACCCTGGACGAGCCTCCTCAGACATGTTGGACGGGGATGTGTGGCTACCCTCAGCTGGTCACTCAGGTCCATGTACTGAACGCTGAGGGTCTGCAGGGACAGGACTCCAATGGAGGTCGGTATGAGGACTCCAGTCGGTGCGTAGCAGCCGTAACCTTGCCTGACATTGAGTGCTGTGTTTTGTATTTGCATGTCAATGATGAAGTGCTGTGAAAACCCACAGAGCTGCACTGCCTCAATCCCAAAAAGAGAGCGAGAGCCCAGAGCAAAGCACGAGGTACCTCAGCACCACCCGCTGAGATAATTTAGCTAGTGTAGTGTCTACTGCCTGTAGTGTGCAGCAGTTATGGCTTAAATCTCTTACTGTGTGTGTGTGTGTGTGTGTGTGTGTGTGTGTGTGTGTGTGTGTTTGTGCGTGCGTGCGTGCGTGCATGTGTGTGTGTGTTTGTCCGTGTGTGTGTGTGTGTGTGTGTGCACTAACTGCTGTAACTTGTAACACAAAAGTTCATGTGATTGTAGCGTCTTATAGTATGCTTCTGTTAAATAAGTAAATCAGCGCTGAGCAGTTAGTGTACAGCATCCCCCAAAAAGTCAAGCTTTATTTACATTTACTCCACAAAGAGCCACCAGAGCGAGCAGCTCCTCATGTTTGATTTGACAGATTTTACTTTATTTTTACCCTTCCTGAGACAAAACTGTTCAAATCTTTTAATTGTTAGGCAAATGTTAAACCACTACAGTAAGGAGCCACTCGACAGGGGGTCATTAACTGTTCCGATACCAAGTAAATACAAGGGCCAGTTTTGGTTTTACTTTAAATTTGTAAGGTTAGCTTATGTAGGGGATAGCAATGTGTCATGACTTCAGAGATAAATCGATCAATTTGCAAATTCTGAACACATTTAATGACCACCATGTGCCTGTCTTTAAAGCACTTTAGTTCCACCTCTCTTAATAAAATAGATTTGACAGTCAGTACAAAAGGGCTCAGATGTTTTTCATAATGCATGTTTTCATTTTCCCCCCAAATTATTCAGTTCAGTGGGCTACATGCTGAACAGAGGATAGAAACAAAGTATCAGTTCATAATGCCAGTATCAGTCCGATACCAATACCAACATTGGTATCAATACTATCATCGAGCCGCCCACCTTTACTGTTTTGTTCATACTTATAAAGCATAAGTGGAGACAGAAATACTAGTTTTTTGTTGCTGTTTTTTAATTAAATAGTATTTTCAAATGTAGAAGTCCAGAATTATTATCAGGAAATGCACATTGTTAGTAACAAAAAAATGTCCTCTGCGGCTGTTTTATTAATCAGTGTACTATATTAATACATTTATTGACATTTTGCTGGTTTTATCCGAGCAGAGCTATTTTAAACTTTTAGATATTTGTTCATTTTTTTCTGACAGCTGTAGATCCCTACGTCATCATCACCTGTGAAGGAGAGAGGGTTCGTTCACCAGTTCATAAGGACACACGGTGCCCAAACTTTGACATCAAAGGCCTGTTCTACCGCAAGAAGCCCAAGGAGGGCATCCACATCGAGGTGAGCTGTCACTCTGCAGTCCGTAGTGTGAAAGGTTGGAGAAAAAGAAAACTTCAAATTTGATTTGTTCTTTATCCCTCAGAAACTACAGCTTTTGGCTAGAGGCCTTTGACAACTTTCACATTTAGACATGGCACCAAAATGTAAAGTGCACATCTTCTGAACAGTAGCTGTAAGGTTACTGTTCGCTTACTTTGGATTTCATTGCATAGTTTCACTAAACTCAAATCAAGGTAACAGGATGAGAAAACAAAATCTAGGAAGTCTTGCTATATACTGTATGTTTATTCTGCGAGCAGGCCATTGTGTAACCTCTCTTCATCAGTCTCTGACAAACACATGGTCACTCTAAATTAAATACTAGCCATTTGAGTTGATATATAAAAATCATCAGATTCAAGCATAAACTCAACTATATCAAAGAAAAGTGTGCAAAAACTTAACCACCAGCAGGTTTTTCATAAAAGGAAAAGAAATATCAAGACTAAAGTAAACAATGTCTCAGAAAAAGGAAAAAAGCTCACATTCATATCGCCACTACATGTAAAATAATTTATATATAAAGAAAATAAAAGTAAACCTACAGAACAAACAAGTTATAATGCAGACATAATATACGCTGTACACAAACAAAAAGTAGCCGTAGAATTCAAAATACAGGGTTATCCAGCCAGTAAAAATCCAATACCAAGTATTGATCACATTTACTGAGAAATAAATGTTCATAATTACAAATCTTAAGTTTCCCTCACAGGCGTCAAACTGTTATTAACACATTAGGTAAAACATTGAGGTCAAACTACTGTAATTCTTGAACCACTGGCACAATTGAAAAATTCCAACGGTTCCTGAAAGCATCAACTCTGTGCTTTATCAGTGATATGAGGGTCGTGACGGTAATCCCAGGTAGGGCGCCATATTCAGTGAGGCTGCTGCGACACTGTTCCTGGGATTATTGTAGTGATCCTAATATAACTGAAAAACTCAAAGTCGCTGCTTTCGGGAACTGTTGGAATTCTTTCATCGAGCAAGTGGAGTTACGGCTGTTACAGATGTTGAAAAAAACGTTGGAAAACCTTACGTTTCTCCGCTTTCATTGCTCTCTGGTCTCACGTTGACATCCTATGTGACAGCTCTGTGTGTGTGTTTTAGCATTTTGTAACCAAACACGTGGGAAATTTGAGTCTTGTAAGTTGAAAAAAAATTTACTCTTTCAGTACTTGATGTAGACGATCTAGGGCATGAATAATATATTTCTTATATTTGTAGATATGTCAAAACATCTTAAGTATTCGCAAAGTGAAAGCAAGAACCTAAATACACAGTCGACAGTGACGGCTGCAGAAAAGTGGGAGCTAGCTGCAGGAATAATTTGGGTTGATAGTCCCGTGGCACTCGTCTTCATGCAGAGCTTCACAGCGTTTCATCGCTTGTCTCATTTTCAGTCCTTTTTCCCTTTATCAACTCTCTCTTTGAGCCTACGGGACGTGAGAATGAGGCTGCTAAGGATGTTTGCAGAGCATCCATAACCAATCAGTTACAGGCTCCATATCAGGCGACACATGTAAACCGGTGTATTTGTGAGGGAGGATATTAATAGTAATACGATGTTGGATTTGCTCGTTTAGAGCTGTGAAATTGTTTTATTTGTAACACAGTGAAATGAAACCATGAGGAGTGGGCATTAGAGCTGGTAAATCATCTGTATTTACACACTGTTAGCCTCAGAGAGAGAGAAATCATTCATTTAAATAAATAAGAGAGTTATTTATTTAAATGAATGATTGTTTTTCACCAAACAATCTAAAAGATAGACAGATCAATTCAAAACTGAGTAAACAGACCTTCATTGAGCTTATTAATTTGTCCAGTAGAGCTCCATTAAAAACCCAAGTGTGCTTAATGATTCATTTTATCATTTTCACTATTCATCCGTAGCCAGTCCCCTCACTTTTACTTTGGAAGTTCAGTCACTGTAACCTCAGTTACACGTCCCACGTTGTCAGGATTTCAAGATTTCAGATTGCAGTCAACTGAGGTGTTTTCTTAGCCCTTCTAATTTAAGTGCATAATCTTAGCTACTGTGGCTGCTATAGGACAAACATGTTTTAGACAGACGAGAGATGATGGCTGTGGCCGGCTGGCCTGTTTGTACTACTTTTTGGAATGGATCCGACTGTTGGGTTTTTCCCTGTTTGTTGAAGGCTGTCACTCCATTGTTTTCCTCAGTTGTTAAGAGGCTGTAAAACTTTTTGAAAGCAGTCCAATAGAGTCAGAGAACCTGTTGAGGATTTGGTGAACTGTTGGTAGCACTGTCATTCCTGTTGATTTTAGCTGCTGTTAGCCCCTGTTAGCTTCTGTTAGCCCCTGTTAGCTTCTGTTAGCCTCTGTTAGGTGCTGTTAGTCCAGGTTAGCGAAACTGTCGTTGAAGTGGCTGTACCTTTGGTTGAACTCTGACACTTGAGAATAAACTCTCATACGATGTAATTGCATAGTAATGTGTGTATATGTATGAATACAGTATCCCTTTTTTTTCTATTACAAAATGTCAAACATGTCAAATGTCAAACAATCACTGAGAGCCTTGTTATTATGTGTGAATAAGGACCTTTTATTCATTTCATTTTGTTATTTACTAATTTTTTTAGTTTTAAACATGCTTTTAATAGATTTCTTTGAAATCTATTAAAAGCTTGAATTTTAAAGAAATATTTACACGTTACCATAGCAACCAGAGAGCATTAAGAGGCAGAGAGGAGGATGTTACTCTTAATGTTGTTGGCGCATTTCAGGAGGACGCTGCTAATAAAGTTACACAATTACACAGTGAATTCACTTTTATTATTATATTTACAAAATAAGTTTTTGTCTTGGTCGTATCATTTTATTTTGTTGTATTTATCCGCCACACCTTAAAGGCCAGTCCGTGAAAATATTGTCTGACATTAAACCGGTCTGTGGCGCAAAAAAGGTTGGGGACCGCTGTTTTAAATGACAAGTGGTTTAATAACTTTGTTAAGTAGTATATATAGTGTGGGTACCCTTATACAACCACAAAAACTTTTTTTAAACATATACTCTGACATATAAGCTTCAAACGACCTGTGTGAATGAATAACCGAGAAAAGGTTTCCTCAGTGTTTTACTTCTCTCCTTCCTAGCGTCTTCTGTCACTTTCTCTCTGGTGTATTTCCTTCGCTGATTCCTCCTTTTTTGTGCTTACTGCCCTTTGTCTTTTTGTTTCCTTCTTTCCTTTCTGCCTTCCTCCCTTGAGCGGCCAACAGATCTACAACAAGAACATGATCGTGGACACCTTCCTGGGTCAGGTGATCTTGTTCAGCGACCCCAACGAGCGCCAGGAGCAGCACACGCTTCACCTGCGCGACAAGGGCAGCCGACAGGACAACGACCTCCCGGGCACGCTCACTGTGCGCCTCATCACGTCCACCACGCTCACCAACATCTGAAGCAGCAGTTTATACGATTGCAATGATCGAAGCTCAAGGTGGCGTACGAACCATGCCCGCCGTTCACCTTCGCAGTTCATCTTTTAACCATCGCGGGAGCTCACTGTGTCTTTTTTTTCCTGCCGCTTGCGCTCTCTGTGTGTCTCTGTTTTCCTTTGCTTCCTTTAGCTTCACAGGGTTTTATTTTTGAAGGCCTGCATCCATATATCCTGATGGAAGCTGTACAGGGGGTTTGTACAGACTATTTTTAAATACATTCCTGTCAAAATTGTCCATTAGTCACAAATTTGTTCTTAAAGTAGCAGAAATCTCCATCAGAGCAACAGTTTTATCAGATATTTTTGCTGTTCTGACCCTTAATTACAGACTTGTTTTTATTTCTTCTTATACTCACATGCACACACACACACACACACACACACACATACATGAATTTAATACATATGCAGACATCTCTGCACTCTCCATGCATGTGCCACTGTTTCCAAGGGCTATGCATTGCCTTAAGGCTGAGTTTTTCTCTCCTCTTTGGGGAGACGAGGGGAGGTGGGTTATGTTGAATACTATTTATCTTAGCACAGCCTTGGTTTAGTTTTTTCTTTGTCTCTAAAAGTCTGCATTAAGCCCTGCTTTTTGCCATCGTGTTATCAGCTTCTGTCTCCCAAATGCTCTTTTATGACTGTGAATAATCCTCCCGCCCAGCCAGCCAGCCCAACCACCCAGACACCTCAAGTCTTCAGCAGTTTGCCGGTGCTTTGGAGAGCATGCAGCAGTCTGTCACTTTTTACGTTGGACTTCAAAGCCAACAGCAGCTCTTCTCTCCCCTCGACTCAGTGCTTTTTCTGTGTTGTTCTGTGAGCGCACCCGTGTGTGTGAAGTCTTGCCTCCCGGTTTCCATCACTAGCATCATTCGAGAATGCTTTCCGTCGCCGGCTGCTATGGACGATCTCTAAACTGCATGGCTTTTAAAAAGAAAACGAAAAAACCCCGAAACTCTCTGCCTGTGCTGCACATCTCTCTAGTCGTAGCTTAGCAGCCGGTGCTTCTGATAGTGCTACCCCCTTCCTCCTCCCCATGCAAACATCTTTCCAGTCCAGTGGAGTGCAAAGATTCACCCTGACATAAATCAAGTGCTTTATGGGACCAAAGAGGAGCCAGGCCCCCTTTTCAGACCGGCCTAGCCTGGCCCGGCCCGGCCCAAGCCTAGCGACAAACCGCCACCCCCTGTGCCACATCATCTCTTAACGGCAACACCACTGCCTGACGCTTCCTCTGACTTGAGTCTGTCGGCCCGGGCCAAAGACTCACGCCACGTGATCCCGAAAGACAGCAGCTCTGCAAGCGTGAGTGTGTGAGACTGTGTGTGTGTGTGTGTTTGAGTGAATGTATACCTGAAAGAAAAAGATCACAAAGGAAAGGTGTGAACCGAATAGAAAAAGGGACCTTTTTTGAAGGTAAAAACACACCTTGCACTTTATTTCTTTAGCTTTGAGGGGTAAAAAGAAAAACCCTCGGAGACTACGGAGAGACAGGAGTGCTTTAGCAGAGGAGACGTCCTGCCAAACAACCTGTGCCATCGCCTTGTTCCTGGCTTTGCCTCCACAGCAGGAAAACAACTCGGACGAACTGTTGAATTCAGATGGTTTTGAATATTGAACCAACACTGGTACAGTTTAATCTTTTCTCTGATGACATTTCTCGCGTAGATCATGTGGCCATCCGATCCGACCTTTTACCATCCGGTCGGCTTCTTGTGACAGAAAATAACAGCCTGTGTTTTTTGTTCCTCTTCAAAAGTGCAATCCAAGTTTTATAAACTTTTGGTTATTACGTTTTTCCCCTTAAAATTTGAAAAATGTAAGTTATGGTTATTTTTAAGACATTTCCTTTGAATGTAAACCATTAGTGGACTAAAATCTCAGACAAAATATCAAGCCCCCCCCCCCTCCCCTTTTTTAGTGCCCTTTTCCATGACTTGAACTGTCACTCATGGCATTTAAGTGGTCACACATGTTTGTGTACAGCATCTTTATAAATGTGTCTTGCATGGGTTATTTTTCCAAGATATCCACAGCCTTGTATTGTACTGTTCAATTGTTACTCTATATATTTATTCTTTCTATCTCAGAAGTCTTGGAAATGCTAGTTTTGAGCAGTGAGCATGTCTACACTAAAATGCACCTCATGTCAGTCTGATCATATCAGTCTGTTTGAAGCAGTTGTGTCTTGTACTACAGTGATGCATTCATAATGCCTCTAGCATCTGTGAACATTAGCAGCAGTTGTCAACGACTCTTTAGGTGCTATTTATCTTCTTTGTGGTCTTTTTGTTGGTTTCACTCTGAAAGAAAGTCAACGTCACGTAACACGAGACTGAATCTGAAATGTGTTAACAGTGCAAACAGCCGGTGTTGGAGACTGTAGTGCAGAGCAGTGTGAGATTAGACAGCCTGCCGGTTTTTATTTGCAGAGTATTTCCTCCTTTTTCTGCCAACCAGTTCCATGCACTTCTCTGAAAACAGGCAAGCACTGCAACATAAAATTGATCCTGAAGTTGGAACCTGTGACTATGGGAAGAACAGAGGTTACTCCAGCTTTCACCTCTTAATGTTTGGCTCTTGTTTAAATAAAGGATGGCTCTCCGGTGGTATCGATGCAGAGTTCCCTCCTAACCAACACCTACTGTGAAAAAGAGGTGTTTGGGTAAACAAGAAGGCTTTCCCCCTCCCTCACACAGAGAGTGGCCTACTGCAAGGCACTGAAGTCCAGCTGTGGTTAAATTAGTTTGGTTAAAATGAGTTTCTCTTTGTCCAAAACAGTATAAAGATCATTTTTGTCTATGTGCTAAAAAAAAATTCAGACAGCTCAGATAAATAAATTTATTGCGGAAGATTATCAGTGCCAAATGTGTGCACGGGTGTTGTGATACAGAGCTTTTATTTTTCCTGAAAAAGAAGTATCTTTTGATCTTTTGGGTATTTTCTGAATCCTTAATGTATTTTCTAACCGCCAGATATTGCTTTTCCCACACAATAAAAAATGTCAACCTTTAAGATGTAAATTAGAAAGAAAACATTAAGGCAAAAACTGCATTTCATATAACGACCACTTGGGGCTCCAAAACGAGTCATTGTGCTCTGTTGAAAATGCCCAAGTTTACAGAATAAACAAAAGAATGTGTGTATGGGCCAGAACACGATTTCTGTCTTCATATCGAATGAATGCGAGGTGAATGTTCATATTCATCTGTTTGGATTTGGTAATGCTTAAAATTTAGGGATGTGGTCGCTTTGTTTGCAGACAACAGCTATAGTCAGCAGCTGTCTGACTTCACCGCCACTAATTTGTGTCACCTAACTAAATCACTCAACCTTGTTTTTGCTCTTGGTGCCTTTTGATGCATTGTAATGGATTATCCAAAAACTCCCCTCCATCGTCTTGTGAAGGCTTCAAAAATGCTGAATCTACAAACTAAACCGTGTCCAATTCCATCTTTTATATACAGCGTATGTAAATGACCTGCATCCTTCTTAAATAAATGCAAATTTAACCAGACTTCATAAGAAACTATGCTGATGCCGAGCCACAAAATTGGCAAGGCTTCACAAATAGAAAATAGCTTGAAAGTAATTTTTATTGTTCTTTTACTGTGCAGGAGTTGAAATGGTTCGAGATTTGAGGATTCTGGAAATGCTTTTGCAAACGTTAAATGTCAGTGTTCTGGGTCATAAAGTTATTGCCTGGGACTTATTTTTCAGAAAACACAGCCTCTGCTCTATGAGTGAAATATAGTTGTCAGATATGAAAAATATAAGATACAAAGATATAAGCTGGAATCAGACAAATACCCTCTCCTGGTAAACATGTCGCTGTGACAGGCTGGAGTTTTGGTGTTTTAACCAATGAGGTTGCTTACAGACAAATCACATGGGACTCAATTAGCCCATATGGTCCCCCTCCCCCTTTCCAATCATCAGTTTGTTTACTGCAGGTTGACACGAAATGCATTGCTTGTTGCCCAGCAGTGTTCCTTATCCCTGATTCCCGTGGATGAAACCACTTTGGCATTACTTGCACAAATGTGTATGTTAAATGGGAAATGGATGGCTGTGGATGTGCTTGGAAGGCAGGAAATGACGAAACCAGATTCTCTCCTACTCTCATGTCTAATTCCTAAAAATGTCTGAGCTCCTCAGCCTGTCTGTAGATCCTTGACACCTTTCAGAGGAGGTTCATTCCTACTACTTATATACATAGGCGAGGGTAGAAACACAAATCGATCAGTAAATGAACACCTTCAGGTCTGTCTTTACTGTGACAGACTGCTCTGCTTTTCTCCAACTCGTGAAAAAGACCACAAGATACTTAAACTCCACCACTTCCTGGAGTAGTACTCCACCCTTTTCCATCATGGCCTGAGACTCGGGGATGCTAATTTTCACCCCGTCTGTTAGCATTCATGAATGGCGTGAGTCGCAGTCAATCTCTGTTTGTTAACCCTGCGATGGACCAGCCATCTGTCCAGGGTGTGCCTCGCTTCTCACCTAGTGAGAGCTGGGATTCAGATAAGCAGTTAGGAAAATGGACGGATGGATGTGGCCCTTATTTTTTTTGTTGTTGAGTATAACAGCAGATAAGTGAAGGGAGATTATTTTTCATGAACTCTGACAGGGACTGAACAGGACATTATTTGTATTCAGAAGTACAGGCTTCCCATCAGCCAACCTGGATTTTATTTCCCCCTGAGTGTCCCTTCGGCCGATGTCAGTTCTGTACTGTGAGGTTTCTGATCAGTGGTTCGCAGCTCCGGCTGTTTCTTTATTCGTACAGAAGTGACGCAGAAATATAACGGCTAACACCGAAGCTGACAGCTGCGACACACGGGAGTATTTAGGCACTAGCGTCAGCAATCATAAGAGTACGGAGTCCGAGCCCCAACTCATGTGCCAAAAAAAAGGTGTTTTATTTTGAAGAGATGCATCGTGGGTGATGGAGTGTGTGAGTTGGACAAATGCTTTTGTTCCTCACCACATGCCCAGCTTTGTTTCTGCCTTTTGTCACCGTGTCGATCATTGTAATTGTTGCACATTGTAATCCTTTTGCCAAAAGTGTTTAATGGCTTTCACTGTTAACCACCACACAGACACGCACACACAAACACAAGCACACACTAACACACACTTACACAGACCAGGCTTTATTGGAGTGTCTGGACCTTTTTTTGATAGTTGCTGTAAAGCTTATCAGTCTTCTGTGTAGATTTTCTGCATGGCCACGCCAAAGCAGGTTTGAAGAAACTGTTTGAATGAAGCCGAATTACTCACAGCGGCGGCGACTTTTGTACGAATCCAAAAATGCCAGTGCATGTAGCAAAAACACTTCAGATCTGCTCGCGCCACCACGAATCACAGAGTGTTCATTTTCAGTTCTCAGAGTGCCGTAAAAACCCACTTGCTACTTTGATAAACATACTGTGTGAAGTAAAAGGCTTGTGTTGCACACTTGCATGCATGGAAACAGTAACCAGTTTTCTAATATTTTGTATTTAGTATCCAGCAGTATACAGTATGTATATAAAAGTAGCAGGAACTTGACTTATTAGTTTTTATCATGAGATCCATCTTTCTGGTGGATGCTTATATCCTAGACACTCATTTCAGGTGGATGCAGTTTGTGTTCACGACCTCTAGTGATCAGCTAGAATGCGTAAAGGAATCAGATTGTTTCCCTTATTCCTTCTCCCATGATGCCTTGTGTGATTTACAGTTAGATCCATAAGTATTTGGATCTTGTTTCTTTACTTCTGTACACCACCAAAGTGGATTTAAAATCAAGCAAACAAGATGTGATTGAAGTACAGATTTAAGCTTTAATTCAAGAGTTTTAACAACAGAATTGCATTATTTCAGAAACTCTTCTTACTCTTGGGGTTTGCTTTGGGCCGTTATCCATTCGTGCAGAGACTATAGCTCTCTATACTTCATAATCATCCTGCTACTTCTATCAGCATCATCAATAAAACTACAGGGCCTCAATTCTTCTGGAAGTCAGACATGCCCATTGCAGTGTTTTCTCCAACACGTTTAGGATTAAAAATGATGGACGTAGCTTCTGTGTTGTCACCCACTGGTTTCTGAAGTCATTTTTTGATTGGTTAAATAAAAAGTAGTGACAAAAAATGTGGGTCTGATTGAATCCTAAGTTTGGCGGTTCTTAGGATGTTTTATCTGCTTGATTTGTCATGAAAAACCACAGAACAGCTCATCAATCAACTGTTCGATTACTTTTGAGCCTCTGAAATGAGGAACTATGTATAAAAATGTCCTGAACCGTTAATACAGCACTTTTAGTAAAGCCCTTTAATTACACTCTAAGTCTGTACTTCAGTCATATCTTGATTATTTGATGTAGAAATTCACTGAGATGGTGTAGAGAAGCAAAATTACAAAATCTGTGTCATTGTCCAAGTGCCAGTCACCTGCCTCTAATGGGGCATAAGAAACTTATGACATAGATTGATTGGGGACTTCAAGCAGTTTGCAGGTGTCGCGTGAAATTGAAAGGACTACACAATGATCAAGCACACCTTTCATACATGCAGAAAAAAGGGAACAATCCAGAGATAAAGAAGGTTTAGGAGAGCATAGATGCAAGGCAGAGAGAGGGAAAATGAAGATGCGTGAGAGGTCAGGACTGCTGATGGTTCAGCACAAAGAAGCCTGAGTGAGCCTCATCTCTTAGGTCATCCTTCTCTGGTATGAATAAGCAGTTACGGCTCCCAAATCTTTAAGAAAAGTGAAGACACCTGCAGTCATGATGCACACAAGGTTCGATGGAAGTAGGAATCAAGTGAAAACATGTTGGATTTAGAGCGTTTATCATTTCTAGACAGAACGACTGCTTGCGTGCTGATCTTAAAGCCTCGTCAACTTGCCGCATGAGTCTAAATTGGAGTCGAGGAGCAGCTGCACCAGATATCACGTTTATCCTAACGACAGCATCATGTAGGCCATACCGAATTTGACACTCTGACATTTTTAATCTGAGCTCGAAGTCTTGTCCACTCAAGGAATGAGCTTGTGATTCTTGTATTTTTCTGCTGATGTTTATTAACTGGAGACTGGAATACCTACTGCATGGTGACTCTTCTAGAAGATGCTATGGTCTTTATAACAAGTATCTTTTATCAGTATTTTATAACCTTGTTAATTTTATATATCCACTCCCAACTGCTGTGTTTACTGATAGCTAGGTATCAGAGAGCCGTGCTGTACGTTCTGTACTGTGTGCTTGTCTGTGTCTTCTTTTTCAGCGTGAGCTTTACTTTTTGTTCTGTTTTTTTAACGCGTGTTCGTTTTAATTTGGTTCTCGGTTACACTGTGGTTATTTTATAGCTAAGATCTGAAATTATTGTTTTTTCTTTTGTATTTAATGTCAACTTGTGGCATGACTTTGAAATAAAACGGGAAAACTTATTCTCGGTCTGTCGTCATTTTTGTAATTTTTGCAAATTTACCTCAAAGGTGAGTACTTCTTTTGTTACAGCATTTAAAAATTCAATTTAGTACAACAAACTTATATAAGAACTGATTGCAGACCGCCGCAGTAGCATTCAGTCTCAGAATAGACACAGGGCATGTAGCTGTCCTCTTCCTTCTGAAGTTGATCATCTTCTCTTTGGTCTCATTTAGTGGTGGGCGATCCAAATGCATGATAGGATCAATGCTTTTTTATGCTCTAAGTTCAGTGTGTACCGCACTGAATTGTGTTAAATAGATCATTTTTTTGGAAATGAAAATAGGCACTATGAAAACTGTCTGGGTTGACTTCTATTGTTTGACACAAAAAGCTTCAAAGTCCTTTAGAGAAGGCCACATTTACACTCCAGGTCTCCAAAAACCCAGTTTCAAAATACAGTATTTAGTATCGGGTCGACACCTTAGTTTGCAGTATTGCACAGCACTAGTTTTATTCATATTCAGAAGCAGACTACTCCACAAAATCATCCACTAGTCCTCCGTGCTTCTCCTGCAGCCCATCACTAATTCATCCAACCACTGCAGCGTCAGAGTATTTCTGTAGGTGGCATGACTCAGAGAAGGCACAGTCAGCTGTGGGCCTGTCTTTCAGGTAGCCAGTAATCCATGAGCCGGTACCTTGGATTTGTAATTTTGTAAGTTTTATAGCTTTTCTGAATGATAAAGACCTCCATCATGGCCATTCATATTACACCAATGTAATAAAAAAAAAAATAGGCAGATAGAAAGCCACTATACAAACAAAACCTGCTCTGGAGAATAAAGTACGAAAAGAAAAGAAAGTGTGAATGCATGGGGGGAGCGATGTTTGCACAAACAGAGCTCCCTTTTCATGAAAAAAGAGCAATGTCTACTTAGAAGAAACCAAAGACCAAACTAAAGCATCGATCCTGTTCCTCTAATATCGATCCAACACAATACCGACACCGATATCTACACTATTGATAAGTGGATTATTTAGTCCTTTGAACACTGAGCCATAGTTTTTTAGTTTAGGGTCCTATTACATTTTCAGACACTCTGTATCAGCTGTTGATGATTCATGAAAATCATCACTGCTGAAATATATTTAAACTATTAAAACAAATCTAAATAAACGGTGAAGTTGAACATTTAAGGAGTTCTCTCTGCTAAGAAACAAAAGTGGCTGATATCAGCTCGGCGCACTCTGACTCACTCAGGCAAACGGTGAAGAAGACAAGAAAACTTGGACGTAAGTTAGGAATAATTAATAACAAAATCTGAATAATCAATTTAACTTTGCTGTGTTATATAAAAGTATAGGCTGAGCTTTCACCTGGTGCCTGATTTTTGTTCTTTATGACAGAAATTAAAAACGGATTTTTTAGAACAGGAAATATAAAAACCCAGATATTTTCAGATTAAAAGATGATGGAAGCCCTTCATACAGTTACGTGTAACAATGTAACTCTAGATATCAGGGATGTCAAATTCATGTTACATCGTGGGCCACATACGGCCCACTTTGACCTTGGTAGAAATTACCTATTTAGCATTTTCTGTCAACCTGGCCCACTTAATCCAGTGGGCCAGGTTGGAGTTTTTGCTGGGCTGATTCTGGCCCTGGACCTTATGTTTGACACCCCTTCCATATATAATATATTTATTAAGAGCTGAATTAAAGCAGTGTTATTTACATGCATGCATCTGTCATGGAGCACTGAGATTCATTACAAACCTGAAAGACCTCCCCCACCACTGTGTGTTGCACCCTCGGGTTAGATGAATGGGTCTAAACAGTATACAAAGGGACACCGGGGAGGTTCTGATCATAAACAAGACACAAAAAGCCAGATGATCCGCATTCCCTTTAAAATTCATACCATAACCAGAACTTGGAAATCATGACCTGGTTCACCTCCTTCCCCCAGCTGATCCCTATACAGTATGTGCCACCAACAGGCTCCACCCTCCCAGCTAATCAGGATTAGCAGCCATGAATGAGACGCAGCAAGAGAGTCTCGGGAGCCCCGTTACTGACCCAGACATCAGACTGTGAGAGGGCTGCAAGCCACCTGCAGGAGGCTGCGACCACAACGCAACCAGAAGAGCAGAAGTCTATTGGAGAGATCTAAGAAAAAGGCAGGAGCAGAGAAAACTACTTCATTCTCCAGGTTCTTCTCCAGCCCTTCTTCGGCCATCCTGTTAACTTTGAGCAGAAGACAACAGATGACAGAAGAAAAGAATAGTGGATCTTATGAATTGTGCTGAGAGGTAAGTGGGGCAGACGAACATGGGTTGAGGCCTGAGGGCTTATTAGGCCAGAGGGCTGCTGCTCTGCTATAGCTTTAGACCAAAGCCTCTTATTGCTCACTTCGTCCTGTGCCAGCACTTAAAGCAGCCATTATGTTTCCCTCAAAATAAATAGATCTGGCTGCACTGTGTATTTATTCCATGAAGTCTGGATGGTTTCCTCTAAATTAGATTAGAGATCACCTCTTGTCACATAGGAGCGTTTTTAAGTGTCTCTGTGAGAGCAAAAACCAATGAAAGCGGCACAGAGGAACATCGTTCATGCATTACAGCAGGTTAGAGAGGAGCAGTGAATACAAACGTCAAACGCTGAGAGCTTTTCAAACTAAATTATGGCAGCAGGAGATTCTCCCATTGAAGAAGCTGAAACTAGAGAATGGCATTTTTAATTTGATAATCCCCGAACTGATTAACTGATTGTTTCAGCTCTTTACTCAAGGCGCTCCTTTTCTAGCACATTTTGGATGGTTTTCAACCACATTTATGAGACCAAATGGACTTAAAGTGTAGATATCCTGAGTTGGGGGGATTTAACAGCTGTTTCAGAGCTCAATAATTTAATTTTTATGCAAAATCAAGATGGGATACGTGAGGAAAACACCAAGAAGTTGCAAAGTCGAACCAGCGAGTCTGCCTGTGATCCAAGAAAGCAAACATATCTAACACTATTATATGAAAAATGGGGGTTTTTTGTTAGCAAACCAAAGGGTTGGGCCTTTACAGCTTCATTGTAAAGAGTTTAAATAGCTTTAGATTTAGGTCAGTTTAAATATGAATTGAGAAGCCCAGCGGCAGACAGGTGACCTCTCTAGGGTGTACCGTACCTGTCACCCTATAACCCAACAGTTGGTTGGATTGGGCCATGCTTGAATGCATTACCACATAAATCATTTGTGCACATATACAACACACAAGGGCCTTCTCAGAGATTATGGTCTTTAGAGAACTATATGATTGCAGTTTGTCAAATTGGCGCCAATGTACACCATTTAATCAATTTTATTGGCCCACCATATGTTTGACATATAAAAGTTAGATCCTAGAAAGAAGTAGGGATACAGTTGTGGTATTAAAAGAGTAAAAAGTACCTTTAGATGTTGCTGACATGCCCCGTTTGAGTATTTTTATTGACTTTTGAGGTTCTCCTATGTTGTGTTTTGCAGACACTGAAGCACTTGACCTCATGGAAGCAAGTCTCCTGAACTCTCTTGATCGATGATGAACGTTGCGCGCCCCTGTGCGCCGGCGCCTGTGAATCCCTGCCATGTGAGTCGCACCGGACGCATGTGCTGTACAAACACTTGTTCGAATAGTATTAGAGGCCACACACAGAGATTAGCTGCCAGGGACTTAAAGATTTCTCTCAGCCGTTACATGAAAATCTCAGAGCAGAGTGACTCTGGGTCTCGTAAGAAGAGGTTGAAGAAATAGTTGTTAGGCAGAAAAACAGCAGGAAAGTTAATATGTTTTGTGTAATTTCTATTAGTAAACTTTTTTAGATTTTGGCAAGTGAAAAAAGAGAAAAAATTAACAATAAACTTTCAGTTGCCCAGTGAGAGCTGATTATAAGACTAAGACACAAACAACACCTGGGAGGTGCTTAATTATTCAATCAAGATCTGTCAGCTTTTTGTGGCCTATCAGCCAGTTTATAGCCTCATTAACCATGAAGCTAATGTTGGTTTTCTATTCAGTCCCCTGATTTCATGCAGATTAGAATATCTCAACATTGCCATTGAATTTTTAAGCGGTTTTCTCTGGAGCCACAAACATGAGCTTCGTGTTTGTAGTTTTAGTTAAATATCTTAGCATCTATTACCAAGGCTGTGGGAAGGTGGCGTGCCGCAGTACTCCCTTCACAAAAGGCAGACATCACAGCACCGTCAAATCCCCCCAAATGTAGACAATAAAACTTATTTTTTTTAAAACACATCTTTATTGGGGCAAGAGTCCAAAACTCCAGACTGCAGCTGAGGGAAACTCACTGGCAGATAAAAATTTCAAACAGTCAGTGTTACAGAACAAGAACACAAGCAGTTGAAGGTTTAATTATACAAAAGGGAAGATGGGAAACATCAGGGGAACACAGCTGAAAGTAATCATGGAAGACAAGTCGAGGGACTATCAAAAAAAAAACCCTCAAGAACAAACTCAGCAGAAAATGTATAATAATAAACAAAAGAATAGATAAGGGTGTTTAAAAATTTTTATACACTGATTTATAAAATCATGGTTTCAATCTAACACGATGCATGATAGACACACCTTTTCCCAATGATTGTTATATGCTATGCAAGTTCGGCTTTTGGGCTGGTAAAATCTATCAACAATGAGGGTGTTTTATGTTTTGTTATTTTCTTAAGAGACTTTGTAGTTTCAAGACTGGCCTACTTTTTAATGGTTTCATGATCAATTTTCTCACCTGTTTATGAGCCTAATGTTTGCATCCTGTCATCATATATTGGGCACGATTCATGTCATATTGTGCCTCAGCTATGTGGAACAGTTCCGTTAAGATTTGGCTCTTTATTCTTGTCTGCTGTGTGCAGCGAGGGGTCCGGTAGTTGCGAGAGTGGCTAAGATGTACCATGATGTATGGATTAAGGACAACAGGAGGAGGCCGAGCTGAAGGTAGCAGAGTTGAAGGTGTTGAGATTTAAATTGGGAGTGGACAGTTCAACTGATTACATCAGAAGGACAGCTCAGGTTGAACAGTTTGCAGACAAAGTTAGGGAAGGACTGCTGAGATGGTTTGGACATGTACAGAGTTGGGAGAGTGGATATGTCGCACAAAGGATGTTGAAGATTTATGGATGTAGTGAAGGAGGACATGCAGAGGGTTTGTGTGAGGCAGGGGTGAGGTGGAGGCAGATGATCTGCTGTGGTGACCCCCACAGGGAGCAGCTGAAAGAAGAAGACTTTAGTGATAAGGATTTAAGTGGTGTTGTACAATTTCTTGTACTCTTGTGAGCAAAATCTGTTGAACTACTAAAGTATTTCTTATACCTGGCTGTCCTCTAAGCTCCACAGCACTTTTATCTTCTCTTTTATTTCTCCCTATAAATGATTTAGGTTCTACTTTAGGAACTTTTTGTACTTATTTTTTCGCTCCTATTTTCAGTATTACCCCAATATATCAGTATTATGTCTTGCTCATAAATATGTTCAGGTTCTGGTGAATTGAGACAACTCTTGCGCTGTTTCTGCACAGAAATTCAAAGTCAGGCAGTTTGTTTATATGGTGTTGCTTATCCTTTGCTGCTATCTGAATAAATGGGGATTACCTCCAACAGATCACATTGTCACACTCCTGACAATGTGACAAGATCAGGGATCACACTCCTCAGCCTCCCTGGGAAAGTCTATGCCAGGGTGCTGGAAAGGAGAGTTCGTCCGTTAGTCGAACCTCGGATACAGGAGGAACAATGCGGTTTTCGTCCTGGTCGCGGAACACTGGACCAGCTCTTTATCCTCTCAAGGATACTTGAGGGTGCATGGGAGTTTGCCCAACCAGTCTACATGTGTTTTGTGGACTTGGAGAAGGCATTCGACCGTGTCCCTCGGGGTGTCCTGTGGGAGGTGTTGCGGGAGTATGTGGTGTCTGGCCCATTGCTACGGGCCATTCGATCCCTATACAACCGTTGTAAGAGTTTGGTTCGCATTGCCGGCAATAAGTCGGATTCGTTTCCGGTGGGTGATGGGCTCCGCCAGGGCTGCCCTTTATCACCGATTCTGTTCATAATTTTTATGGACAGGATTTCTAGGCGCAGCCAAGTGGCGGAGGGCTTTCACTTCGGTGGCCTCAGAATCTCATCTCTGCTTTTTGCGGATGATGTGGTTCTGTTGGCTTCATCGGGTGAGGGCCTCCAGCTCGCACTGGAACGGTTCGCAGCCGAGTGTGAAGCAGCGGGAATGAGGATCAGCACCTCCAAATCTGAGGCCATGGTTCTCAGCCGGAAAAGGGTGGAGTGCCCACTCCGGGTCGGGGATGAGTTCCTGCCCCAAGTGGAGGAGTTTAAGTATCTCGGGGTCTTGTTCGCGAGTGATGGGAGAAGGGAGCCGGAGATCGACAGACGGATTGGTGCTGCGGCTGCAGTGATGCGGACGCTGCACCGGTCCGTCGTGGTGAAGAGGGAGCTGAGTGTAAAAGCGAAGCTCTCAATTTACCGGTCGATCTACGTCCCTACCCTCACCTATGGCCACGAGCTGTGGGTAGTGACCGAAAGAACGAGATCGCGGATACAAGCGGCAGAAATGAGCTTCCTCCGAAGGGTGGCTGGCCTCTCCCTTAGAGATAGGGTGAGAAGTTCGGCCATCCGGGAGGGGCTCAGAGTAGAGCCGCTGCTCCTCCACATCGAAAGGAGCCAGTTGAGGTGGTTCGGGCATCTGACAAGGATGCCCCCTGGGCGCCTCCTGGGTGAGGTGTTCCGGGCATGTCCCACCGGGAGGAGGCCCCGGGGCAGACCCAGGACGCGCTGGAGAGATTATATCTCTCGGCTGGCCTGGGAACGCCTTGGTGTTCCCCCGGATGAGCTGGAGGAGGTGGCTGGGGAGAGGGAGGTCTGGGCTTCTCTGCTTAGGCTGCTGCCCCCGCGACCCGATCTCGGATAAAGCGGATGAGGATGGATGGATGGATGGAGATCACATTGTGTCACAGCATCCTCTTCATAAGCAGCTCAATGCAAAAGCGTGTCAGTTACATAGGTTACTGTGATAATGGTTTGGATCTTTTATTATATTATTATTACTTTTTTTTATTAAACAAGGCAGTGTTAGTAAGCAGGCAAGAAATGTTGAATTATAAATCGCTTTTTACACCCAGGAATTGCAAAGTGCATTAAACAATCTAAAGCAGCATTTTGAAAAGAAAACAGGGAATAAAAGTTCACAAAATTTGATGTAGAAGACTTTTGGAGTAAAGTTACAATAGAACACAGAAAATTAAATTGGTGGTTAATATTTGTGCAAGAATTGAAAACCTGAAAAGTAAATTTCATAAAAGCAGGACTGCTGCAAACACTTGCTTAAATTGTCAGAGTAAACAGGGCTAAACTAAAAATTAAAACTGAGTGAGGAAAATATTTTAGCAAACTGGAATATTGGTAAAAAAAAAAAAAATAAACACTGTGTGTACTTACAAAATTAAAATAACATAAAAATACACAGGAAATTTATTTGGTTTCTTTCTTTTTTTGTCAACATATGTCAACAGAAATCAGCCTGTTAATGCTTTAAGTGGTGTATAAGTAGCTTTAAATGTTGTATAGCTTCACGTATTTCACAGGAAAGGAAACAAATTAATCTGGGAGTAATTTAAGTACTCCTTAATTTTAAGGTAATTTTGCAGTAAAACAAACAATTTCTTCATCTTATGTTGTAAATACACTGCACTTTTCAGGACAGTTGAATAATAGAACATCCATCATGCACACTGACATAATGAATACTAAATAAAGATGTAAAAAATTCAAATGGGGAAATAGTGTTTGTTCTTCTGCAAAAATAACATTAAATTGCATGTGCATTACTTAAAACAACTTAAAACAACAACTAGTAAGTTCCTTTTTCCTGTAAAAACTTCACTCAGGTCCCCTTTATTCTAGTTTGCCTACTTTTCAGGAGATATAGTCGCATGTAACTTCAAATAAAATGTCTTGATGCATTCTCAATCATCCAGGAAAGTAAATCTCCAAAAGTTGAATCTGTTCATCTGGACGTAGCGTTTTGTGGGAGAAACGTTTCGTCACTCATCCAAGTGACTTCTTCAGTCTGAGACTGAAGAAGTCACTTGGATGAGTGACGAAACGTTTCTCCCACAAAACGCTACGTCCAGATGAACAGATTCAACTTTTGGAGATTCAAATAAAATGCATTGAAATTCGTCTGATTACAGTGGGATTACACCCTTAAAGTGGGACCAATTTTTATAATGGAAAGTTTATAATGGAGTCACCTTCTCCATAGTTTGCCCAAATGTACCTTTGCATTACTTTTATTCTGTTAAATTATACTTATACATTTACTAAGTCCTGTTCCTGTTTTTTATTGCATTTTTTCTCTTTCACTCTTAAAAAAGAGAAAAAAGGTGTTTGAATAAGTACTTATAATTAAAATAAAATAAAAATAAAAACTAGTGGAAAAATGTGAGGCCACGATGACTCCAGTCCACATTGTGAAGTCAGGTGGAGAGCTAAGTGTCTGTGTTTGGGACGGTTGCCAGATTGGCACCCTGTGGTTCTGGATTAGAAGCTCTGTCTTGTCCTAAAATGAACATATTGTGACTGGTAATTAACTGCACGCTGTATATCATCCACTCTATTGCCCTTCAAAAGCTTCACTTCACCAGATGAAGCTTATTTTTTATATGCATATAATCCGACTTTAATACAGTTTTCTTTGATTTGCAGTCTAAATAAATGTTAATAGATTTATTAGTATTTAATAGATTTAGCCCCTCCCCCGTGACATGGTTTATCTGCACATCATCACTCATATCCTGGGTCGTTGGGTTTCTTTTCTGGCCACACAGGCTATTTATATTACTAACGTGTTTGTTTTTCCTCAGAATGAATTAGCAGAGAAGCAGTCATCTTAGTTTTATTTCCATTCGCTCATTCATCTTGCCTTTAATAATTAATTCAAACCAATCTATTTGTTTTATAACAGCTCCAAACCTCGCCCTGTTTAATTAGCTTGTGTCACTCAAACTCTAAACTCTAGTAGTTTTTCTGTGTGTGCTATAGTCAGTACATGCTTCAGAATACAAATCTTTAAAGACTAACAATTCCTCTTCTATAGTTCCTGAGACAAAAAGGCCACTATAAACATGTATCCTACTATATGTAACAGCCACATCACCTTTAATATAAATGAGTCCAAAAACAGTACGACAGCCTAATGTGGGAGGAAAAAAATGATTCAGCAGTCATAGCTGCAACAACTATGCCTCGTACTTAAGCGATGGGATTAGCCCCAGGAATCCCAGTAAGCCTTTAACAGCCCCTATCAGACCCTTTAAACTCTGCACCCGCCCCCTGTTTCCTTCACCGGTTGAACCACAGGACTGTGTGTCTCTGCTCTGAAAGGACTGATGGTGGTCAGGAATGAAAATCAGACTTTTTATTCACCTCCTCATATTAGATCTCGGACCTCTTATGGCTCCTAAAACCCATCACCAACTATAGCACATCTCTGATCTACTTTATTTAAGTGTGCAATATGAAATGTGTCTGGTGTACACAGTCTCTGCAACTTTTATAGTGATTTTATGGCACATAGCTCTACCACAAATGCAGTCCATTGCCCTTTGAGATCAGTGGAGCTTTTTGAAGTTATAGAGTGACATGTTTTCATTAGGAATGGGTGGAGGCTCAAACAGAGCTAAAAGAGAGTCTAAAATTCAACATGAATCTAAATTAATGATAATACTGATAATACTGCTCTGTATTGGTGGGAGTTAGCCAAAAATGTTCACCATAACAGCTTTGTAGGTGCTAAGAGGCCTAATGTTTGTGTCAGGACAGCTTAGATTTGCTCCTAAATGCTCCAAAACTAAATGAACGCAGTCATAACTTCAATCCTACGCACCTGTAAAAATACTGTAGATGGTTTGTAATAAATAGAGGTTGATGATGGCAGCACAGACTGACAACAATATTAACTTAGATATCTTTTGTGTACATTGCTAATGCTGACATACTCTCGTGTTGGCAAAATCATCCGTGTTTCAGCTCATTTCAGACTGTGAGAAGCAGCCAATCAAAAGAAAGCTGGCTCAAAATAAGAGGAAGTGCCTATTTTGAGTAGAGTTAATAGTATAGAGGTGGAAAAAAGCATAGTATATCATATTAAATTAAAAATAGATGTTTTTTCTTGGTCTCAACCCCACGTGGTAAAGAACATGAAAAACCTGTGTATCCTGTTTCTTTCCCCTCATCTGTTCTCTCATCTCGTCAACCATTATCCAAAGAAACCTGTTGAACAGTCTTTGTTTTGGTGACTTTCCCTCAAACTGTGTGTATAAAAATGTGTAATTCATACATATAAGTTAATGTAATGTCTGTGACTGGTTTCATTTTAGAGCCCTCATATGGTGACTTCTGATGACCTGGAATCAACACGAGGCTGAACCATGGTCATTCTGCAACAGGTGGGTCCTGTACCAAATGGTTCTGTTTGTTCTTTAGCAGTTTCTGAATGTCTACAGAACCCTCGTCTGTAGACATTCACTTCCAACCTCTTTGTCCTGTCTGTGTATTAAAACTAAGTTCTTAAGTTCGTTTGTGTACAAACGTTCTGTGGGAATTATGGATGGACATTAATGGAAAAAGTCAGGTGATATTTTTTTCCTTTGCTGATATTTATTATTTTTAAACTTAGGTGGAGTTTTTCTTGGTGTCCATGTTGTACTGGGACCTGGTTAGACGTTGACATCAGCAGTTTATTAGTTGTAGCAGAGAGGCACAGATTTTACTTTGAAGGAAACGAGTCTCAGTTTCTGGTTTGCATCACACTTTTTGCAGTTTCCCTACCTTTCTGCAAGTATTTGCACCCAAGTTGATATCACAAAAATATATTGGAGAACAATGCAATTACAAGGAACTTTTCAATGCATTACTCGCCAAAAGATTTTTACGTAGCGACCAGTGGACCAGTGTTTTTGCCAGTGGAGGAAAAAAATTGCATGAATCCATAAGTCAAAAGTTTGGGTTACTATCTCAAAATTTTGAGAAAATAATTTGAAATTTCAAGTTATTTCATATCAGAAGCTTTGATTGTCTGAGGTCTAAGTCTTCATAGATGCTGACTCTACTGTAACATTATTTTTTAGAGAAAGGCTAAACAGACTAGTGTTTTTTATTTTTTTGTGTGTCAGTTAGAATATTTATTTTATTTTTTTTTGTTTAATTGCAGAGACTCAGGAGAAGTTATTTTTGCCGGGGGTTAGAGTTGAGGTTAGGGTGATCAAGCTTCAGTGCATTTGTATTATGATGGTTTCTTTTTGATTTTCCACTGAGGTACAGAGCTTTCCCTAATGATTTAAGCCTTAAATCCATAACCACAAACTTGATACACGGTATTCTGTATTTAATTATTAAAGAAGGGAAAATTAAAATCAATTTTGTAAGGGCTCAGAAGTCAGTAGGTGAAGATCTGAGCACAGCAGCACTTTTTTACTGTCTGTCTGAAGGATCATTTGGGATTTATCGAAGGAGGGCGGAAGGTTATTGAACTCGTTCATTTTCTTCTTCCATATTGTTATTATGAGATGCCATAATCTTTACATCAACCTTGCCAGTGCCTCTGTTCATAAAAGATCGACTTAAAATCCAGATTGTGGCTCTACTACTTTCACACAAAAAGCATAGTTTAGGTCTCTTTAGCATCAACTCATGCAAGTAGGTCAGTTTAACCTGACATTTCAGTGTCTTATGGGAATGTTTGTTTGTTATGGTGGGCCAGCCAGCAGGTTTAATGATTTTAAATTAAATTAAAATGTAAAAAGAAACAACCGAAAATCAAATTGTGAGAAAGAATGACTTATTCAGCGTGAGCTCCACAGTCCTGACACACTAAATATAGCAAAAGCTGGGCAGTTACCTCATATCAGGCCATCAATAGTTTCCCTTTCAATAACTAGATGCCAGTGCCTTTCCCCCCGAGAGTCCTACAGGGCACGACTCAGACACTCCTGCACCGTTTCAATCTCAGCTCAGAGCCACGGCTATGAATCTCATTCGAGTGGGAGACATCTGGATGTTGTTAAATGGAAGCAAAAATAGCATCTTTAAGGTCACAGTCTAGACTGTGGGGATGAACACTGAGCATCGTGCTGCAGTGTTATGATGAGGTTTGTACCAGCTCCCCTTCTGATTTACATCTAAATGACACCTCGTGTTTTTCATTCATTGGCAAAACACAAAATGACCTCTGTGCTGACACGTCTAAGATGATAAATGCAGTTTTTTAGGGTCGACTGTGTTCATCTCCAGGGGGCTTGCTTTTCATAGTATGTCTAATGGCACAGTCAGTGCCATGATTGGTTGACTGTTTTGTAGATTTTTAATACCTCCTGTAGCAACCTGCTCAGGCATGGTTTTTGCTAAATGTTGGTTCCACCTCAGGAAAATTAAGCCTTATTTGTTGTTACATAGGGTTATCTAAGTCTCAGTGTTACATCATGGCCTTTCTGGTGGATGTGGTCAAGTTTAAATCCTTTTTTCAGGCTAAATCCTCAAAAATGTAACTAGTTGGCAGCTGAAAAGCTGGGTAACTGGGTATGTGGTGCAGCTGATATTTCCTGGTTATCCAACATGTATATTCAAATAGTTGAATGCAGACAAGGAGACCGTAACAAATGTCATGTACAGCTAAAGCACATGCAGCTCATCAGGTTTTGCAGCTGTTATGGGGAAAACCTGATGTTTTCTGCTCAAATTTCAAAATAACCTCTAGGAATAAAAAGAGTTAAAGTATAAGTATGAGATAAGAAATTATACGATTACAAACAGTTGACATCTTTGGTTACAGATTTGTTTTAACAAGTGCTCTGAACTTTCCCAGGGAGATACAAAACATTCAGCTTCAGTTTGCTCTGATATTATGATGTTATTCTATTACTTCCTGCAGTCTTTAACTAAAGTTTTGTAATCCAGGGGGACTATGTGTGGCTGGATCTTAAAAGGGGCCGGGAGTTTGACGTCCCCGTGGGAGCCGTGGTCAAACTGTGCGACTCTGGACAGATCCAGGTTCTGGATGATGAAGGCCGGGTAAGTCTGCAGAAAAGCAGGAAGGACCTGAAAGCAGGACTCCAAGGTAGACTATGTAAACATGAAATACTAGAATTTAAGTTTTTCAGATATGAAAACAAAGGAGACTGTGTAGATATACACACACAGAGTATAATCAGGGAGGACTTGATGAAAGGATACGACAAAAACCAGAGTACACAAGTAATAAGAACTAAAGGCCAAAAACAGAGGAAAAAAATTTGAAATTTATAAACTAAGAGCTCTAAACGCCCAAGCTTAGATTCTAAATAAATCAACAATACTTAACAATAGACCTGAATTCAGAGTCCAAAACTCAGACTGTGTTTTACTGTTGCACACTTGCATTGTATTAGACCATTAAACCTAATCTGCGTCCAATAATTTGTAATGCTTTTCATGGTCATGGGTCTTAAATGGTTTTAACTTAGTATTTTGAGCCTTTGATTCTTAGTTCCAGCTTCTGTTTGTATCAGAGTTCATGTTTTATTCCTGTGCTATGTTCAGTGTTTCTATTTATTTTGTGTTTTACTTAATCTCGCATGCATTATCTCTAGTTTTAGTTTCTGTCATTTACCTTAATTGTGTTCAGTTGTGTTTAGTTCCCCTCCTGTTTCCACTTACCTTCTTGTGTCATGTGTATTTTTAGCCTCAGTTTGCCTGTGTTCTTTGTTACGTCGTACTGCGTTCTGATCTCTTGTTTTTAGTGTGTTCCCGATATGGTTTCCTTTGGCTTTTGAACTTCATTTTGCCTGTTTTTGTTTGTTTGTGTTTTTTTGGGGGGGGGGGATCAAATCAGCATACAGATTTTTTTTTTGTCCTTTTAAAATGACACAAAACTGCCAATTAATTGTTTCCGTCAAAGAAGGACGAGTCAGTGGGACTTCATGTGGCCTTTGTTCCTCTGATCGATTTCCTCTTTCCTCACCAATGCAGGAGCACTGGATTTCCCCTCAAAATGCCACCAACATCAAACCCATGCACCCGACCTCCATACATGGGGTGGAGGATATGATCCGTCTGGGTGACCTCAATGAAGCTGGCATCCTCCGTAACCTGCTAATCCGCTATAATGAATGCGTCATCTACGTAAGTTTCCCTTTGTGGCACCAACGCAGCTGCATTTACGATCGCCTGAGGTGCAATTAGTTTCTGTAACTTCCAGGCCTTTTACTCACGTGTTCAGCAAAGCAGTAACCACTGGCTTTGGCCCAGTTAAGGTCTTATTCAGGTTAATCTGTTTACTTGCACCTTAAGCGCCCAGCAACAGCAGCATTTACTCGTTGCTATAAATAAAGCCGAACGTCCCTTCCTTGCTGTTTGACTGGAGGTTCACTGATAGAAACAGGCATTTGTACTTGTAGTATAAAGAACAGCTTTATGACTTGATTAGCCTTCATCAGGGTCATCAGGCGTTACTGTACACAGCATAAATGTTTGAGTAGAAAAAAAATCTTAATAGGAAAAATTTTAAACAGCCACTCATATACATTCAGTAAACCAATCCACTCAATTGTGTGATTACACAGGAAAAAAATGTAATTGAAAAAATGTAAAACACCCAATCGTAGAAATGCTAGTAAGTCAAAGTGAAGACCACTAAATAGGAATAATACAGTGACATTATTTTTATAATCATCTCATATATTTTGGAGAGCATAAAATTTTGTGTTTTATACCATGTTAGTAGTGTTTGATTCACATATTTTGTCCCTGAGTGTTTGATCGATCTCATGTTTAAAACATCGACTGTCGTCTGTCTTTGGGTTTCTGCAGACGTATACAGGCTCAATACTGGTAGCAGTCAACCCTTACCAGCTGCTGCCCATCTACACTCCAGACCAGATCCGCCTCTACACCAATAAGAAGATCGGCGAGATGCCGCCACACATATTCGCCATCGCGGACAACTGTTACTTCAACATGCAGCGGAACAACAAGGACCAGTGCTGCATCATCAGGTTTGTGTGCACGATCATTTCATAAGAACTCAAAGTGATGGACGTGCACCATTTCTAAACAGGAAAAACTCTACAGTTAATCTGCAAGCCTCTGTTGGTTAAAAAGGAGGCTGGTCATAGTTAGTATCCTTTGTGTGCTGCTGCTGTTTGAATAGTTTTTTTGTAATGAAATCATCATGTTTATTGCATGACTGTGTCACTGTTTTCTTTATGAGGCAGCGGTGAGTCTGGAGCTGGGAAGACTGAGAGCACAAAGCTGATTCTGCAGTTCCTCGCTGCCATCAGCGGGCAGCACTCCTGGATAGAGCAGCAAGTCCTAGAAGCCACGCCTATCCTCGAAGGTAAGCATTAAACTCCAAAAAAGATCACCTTCAGTCCACGAATGGACAGTGAACATGGAAGAAAGTGTCATGGGTCACCTTCATCGTCTGGTTTGTCAATTTCTTCAGCTTTCGGCAATGCCAAGACAATTCGAAATGACAACTCCAGTCGCTTTGGGAAGTACATAGATATCCACTTCAACAAGCGAGGGGCCATCGAAGGAGCCAAAATAGAGCAGTACCTGCTGGAGAAGTCCCGTGTGTGTCGACAGGTGAGAAACCAGATCCAGATTAAATATGTTAAATCTTTCACAACTTCAACCACAATTAGTCAACATTTGTAGACAGATGGATGGTAAGCAATGAGCTAGACCTGAGAATGCAGTTTGGGATGGGCCTGAGTGAAGATCGATGGCTGACAGATCCCCTGGTAGAGGTTATCTGACAGCGAGTCTAGGAGTTGTGATCTCCCTTCTGAACCTTAGATAAATACAGTTTAATACTTTTTACAAAATCAAAAGTCTGACATCAATGACAGACATACAGTCTCAAGTTTACATGATGACTGTTTTTACTACTAAAATAAATGACACAAAAACCAAATAATAAACAAATAAAGAAGATATTGTGAGCATATTTGCAATAAATATTGAAGAATTAAATTATTAATTTTTCTAAAACTGCAAGACATTGGATGGTGATTTTGTCTGTTTGGGTTTGTGATCATGTTTCATTTATTTAAATTCAGTTTTATTTATATAGCTCCAAAGCACAGCAACCGTTGCCTAAGTTGTTGTAAGGTAGTAAGGTAAAGACCCAACGATTATAGAAAGAAAACACAAACAATCAGACAACCCCTGATTGTTGGTGACAGTGGGAAGTAGTGCTGGGCGATATGACGATATATATCGTGTGGACGATAGAAAAGTGTCTATCGTGCCATTTGTCTTCTATCGTTTCTATCGTTTCTAACCCGAATTTTACAAATTATTACATAAAATATATCATTAACCCTTTACAACCGGTCGGAGCAGGCAAACTCCGTTTTGCCTAACTATTTTTAAATCCCTGTAGAACTGTAACCACGTAAGGTAGCGCAATAATGGTTTTTTTGCATATGAAACCGTAGGAGTTGTACTTACATCTTATTCCATTAGCTTGCCCTAGGTCACGGTTTTCTTCCACATATAGCTTTGCAAAAAATTGCATAAAAAGCACTTCCAGCAACAAAAACATAATATTCCAGACTTGCAGCAACAAAAACACAATATTCCAGAAACAGGCTTTGCCAGCCGATCAGCTGTTCATAACACTTCCTACTTTGGAATATAAGTCAGCGGGAACTATCTTATGTCCGCCATTACCTGTCCGAAACCGGAAGTGACGTCATTTTCGCGGAAAATGTAGTTTTTTAAGCTTCAAAGTCTATGTTGGTATTTTTAAAAGTCATGTTTGACTTTATGCTTTTCTGTATCGTTTCTGGGATGCTTAGAAGTCAAATTGCACTGTTGTAAATAGTTTATTTTGATGCACATGCTGTGTTTTTGCAAATTTGCATTTATTTATTTTCATTTTTCCTGTAGTATATAAAAATTAGTGTATCTCAAAAATAAAACTATGAAGACACTCAAAATAAATAAATGTAAAGATAAGCTCTGGCGGACTTGGTTCTATGGTAGGTCTTAAAGGGTTAAATAGCCTGTGGCAAATATATTAGTGTTGTCTTCTCACTATACATACTCTTAACTTTATGCAAGAGAAAATATAGTATAAAAAAATGATATTTTTCGCAAAGAAACTCCGTCTTGTGTTTTTGTGACATGGTGCTGCTTTACGTGCACCCGGATTTGCGACATGCTTTACAGTAACTCAAAACAAAGACTGCACCCTCTCCACTCGCTGTTTAAAGACTGCATACTTTCCAGATGACCACAGGTCAGGTGGTATATCGTGATATAAAATAATTCATATCGTGATAAATATTTTTTCCATATCGCCCAGCACTAGTGGGAAGAAAAAACTCCCTTTTAACAGGAGGGAGTCTCACCTGTCTTAATGTTTTACTAGTTTGTCATTTATTATTTGTTTATACAGCAGCTGCCTCCACTTTGGTGCTCACAGGAGTTGTTATATTTAATAAACAATCAAACTCTTCACAGCTGAATCAAAGTGTGTAATTATTTATTTATCATTAATTAAACAGGGGCAGTTGAACTATTCAGTCTCCCTGCATATGTAGGCATATTACATACAAAAAAAATAAATACTGGTCCAAGATGAATAATATATACTCTTTATGATACCTAAACAGTATCACGTAGATGCTGCTTACATGTGCATAGCATATTGTATGTCGGACATACAGGGTTTGCTTCTTTCTTGCTCCTGCAGGCTCCAGATGAGAGAAACTACCATATTTTCTACTGCATGTTGAAGGGCATGGCTCCCGAAATGAAGTCAAAGCTGGGCCTGGGCCTCGCCACAGACTACTCCTACCTCACCATGGTGAGTCTCGCCAGTTAGTTACTAACTTTTAGTGATAAACAGGTAGTGTAGAATAAATTATTCCATAGACTGCATGTAAGAAATGGATGTACCCATCATACAGCCCGAGTTTAGCACTTTGGACATCACTGTGTTGTTTGTTTATAACAGGGTGGACTACTGCAGTGCTCTGCTATCTGCTCTGTTAAAAATGCTTTAAATTAACGTCAATATATTTCAAACCTCTACAGTCTGAGTGTTTACTAGGCCCAGAAGGAGAGAGCACACTGGTGCCTTTCAGCTTACATGTTGCTTTTAAAATCATTTCTCTTGTCTTTAAAGCTCTTTATGTTCTTGCTCCAGTATGTAGTGCACCCTCTCCACTCCTCCACAACCAAAGGATTAACAAAGTGTTATTTTAGTGAAAGAAAAAATTACCAATCATAATAAAGTATGTCTCAATTAATGCACGAGGTTACAATAAAAACAGTGAGTGGAAAAAGACTATGCCCTTGTGTCCTGATGGTGAAATGAAGCTAAAGTACAGAAACGTAAGTGGTGCAGTAAATGTTGTGCACAAAGCTTCAGGGATCAGAAGTAATATAATAATAATGTAAAGTTAATTTACCTTTTCCGATAAAGAGCAGCACGTAGCTGCTTCCCAGAGCATTTCAGTCGGAGCTGTCAGGTGAAACCCATTAAGCCACATTTCAGTTACCTGGAGCCGCTGGCCTGGTTCTGCTCATAAACAGCAGACCTGAACTTGGATTTCTTTTAAATCACAGGGTAGCTGCACAAAGTGTGACGGTCGTGACGACCTGAGTGATTATTCCAGCATCCTGTCAGCCATGAAGGTTCTCATGTTCACCGAGACGGAAACCTGGGAGATTTCCAAGCTTCTGGCTGCCATCCTGCATATGGGAAACCTGCGATTCGAGGGTGTGTGAATACACAAATCTGAAGCATCAATCAGAGAATTTACAAACTTTACAAACCTGTGAAGAAAACGATGTTCTGTCTTGCTTCCCTCAGCTCGTACCTATGATAATCTGGACGCCTGTGTGGTTGTGAGATCTCCTGACCTGGTGACTGCTGCGTCGCTTATGGAGGTCTGTAATCGTTCTCACACACATGATTGACACGCAACCATTTTACTGTTCTTCCTTAGAAAAGAGTGGCTTTAAATCTCTTTCAAATTGATATCTGGCAGTTTTTTGGTGATGCTTTTGTTGGTCGTTGTGAACCGCAGGTGGAGCCTAAAGACGTGATGGTGTGTTTGACGACACGAACCCTTATCACACGTGGTGAAAGTGTTGTCACCCCTCTAAGTGTGGAGCAAGGCTTGGATGTCAGGGATGCCTTTGTTAAGGTACTGATCTTGTCCTGTTTTAGAGGTAATACACGTAAGCACCGAGTCTTTCACTGATCATGTTGTGATTGTCCTCCAGAGTTGTCTTAGAGCTTCCTCTATGAGGCTGTCTTTCTGCAGATGCACTCTAAAGCTATAGCTGGTAACAGTCCTTGACTTACTCCCAGTAGATCTGCTGTGAGCTAAAGAGCCAATTAAGCCATTACCTGCAAGTTGGCGAGCTCGTTCATGTACAACTTTGCAAGACTCACTTATTCTGCAGAGCAGGCATGAATTTAAGACCCTAGATATTATTACAAGGCATGGACATTTATTGTCACTGTCATGAAGGTTTTATGGAGCGAAAAGCAACAATATTTTCATAAAAGCGGATTATTAGCTAATCCTAACTAGCTTGGTTAGGAAAGCCTGCACAGGTGCAATGCACGCACAGACCTGGATGGTGCTGTCTTAAAATGTGTCACTCCACTTACCGCCCTATACTGGTGGATGGGACACTGCTGGTTATTTCTACACCTTTGATGGTAACTGTGTAACATTTTCCCATGCCTAATAATTATTAAGTATTTATGTTGAAGTGAAATCTGGGAAAGGGTCTGTGGGAAAATATTTTTGGGACTCTCCAAACCTTAATGATGTTGCCATACAACGAAGACAATGATGGAGATGAAGAAGCACACTTAGGAGGCAGTGAGCGAGTCTGCGTCAGCAAAGTTCATGAATTCTGTCATCCAGGGGATCTACGGGAGGTTGTTTGTCTGGATAGTGGATAAGATTAATGCTGCCATATACCGACCTCCTTCCTGCGAGAGTAACATCATCCGAAGATCCATCGGTTTGCTGGACATCTTTGGCTTTGAGAACTTTATCGTCAACAGGTGAGAAGTTGTGTAAAAGAGTGTTTTTGTAGATCACTTATGCTACTTTATTAGTTTAATGCTGTCTTCTTCTTCTTCTTTTTTCACTGTAGTTTTGAGCAGCTGTGCATCAACTTCGCCAACGAGAACCTGCAGCAGTTCTTTGTCCGCCACGTCTTTAAACTGGAGCAGGAGGAGTACAACCTGGAGGACATCAGCTGGCAGCACATCGAGTTCACAGACAATCAGGATGCATTGGACATGATCGCCAACAAACCCATGAACATCATCTCCCTCATAGATGAAGAGAGCAAGTTCCCCAAGGTGCGATAGATATTTAGTAGATATCTGTAAAGATAAGTCTTACTGAATTTGGCTTTGATTGATGTGTGGTTCTTTATCTTTTCAGGGAACTGATGCTACGATGCTGTATAAGCTCAACTCTCAGCACAAGCTCAACTCCAACTACATTCCTCCTAAAAACAGTTACGAAACCCAGTTTGGTATCCAACACTTTGCAGGAGTGGTGCATTACGAGACCAGAGGTACGCCCCTGTTCATCAGATTTTTGCTGCTCTTTCTGCTGCTCCTGTTTGTGTTGGTTTGATTTAAACTTATATTGAAGCAATTATTGTTATTCTCTCACTGATACGTTTAAAAATGCCAGCAGGAATCAGCTGTACTGAACAGGCCAGTCACAAAAGTTGCGGGTTGCATAGACCTGACGTGTAGTTACGTTTCTAGGGAGGTGCACATCAGGTTACAACGTTGATTTCCCGCTGAAGCATAAATTTCCAGTAACTCCAGACCCTTTTTTGGCCTTTGAAGGTTGTTTTCCCAAGTCTTTCAATCAAGTGGGTGAAATAAACATTCTATCAAAAAGGTCATTCAGAAAAGTTAGCAGGCACACTGAGAGGATATTGATTCTGAAATCAACCTGTCCTGACAGGATTTTGCTTGTTTCCTCAAAATGAATGTGTTCTTCCCGAGTTCCTTTTACTTTTAAAAGGTCAGTAGGGAAAGTTACCAGCAGGCACATTAAGATGATATTGATTAAAAAATAACTTTGGTCTGAAGAAGTTTTTTCTGAGGAAGCACAGACAGTTAGGATGAGGGTCTCATGGAGGGTGTTTGGCTACAGCAGTCTTAATAGATGCTTCATCACATCTGACTAGAGCTCCCACCTCTCAGGCTCTTACAGCTGCTGGAGAAACTAATCATTACCACATACTCTGAGCTGGTCCAAAACTGAACACTCTGTGTCACAAGATTCACTCAGAATTATATTAAAGAGGATATTAGGACTAAATATCGGTTTCAATCAGAAATTCTTCATCTGCAAAAATCAAAGCAAGAATTTCGAGTTTAGATGCCAAAAGAATAGTTACAAAGAAATCATTTAAGCCAGATGTTCTGGTCTTAAGGGATATCGACACAGGAAGCGATTTACTCGTTGTGCATCATTTTGATGCTGGGAGTCGGCTCTGGTTGCCTGGTAACCTTCTAACATGTCTGCCAACTTGTCATAAGTTAATGTCATATCCTTCACACTCATTGGTAGTTGAGAAAAGTTTAAAAGGGCGTCCACATAGGAAGTGACTAGCAGCAATGTAGCGTCCAGAGGCCACTGAAAGTCAATTACATTTGGCGATATTAAGTGACTACGGGCACTACGGGGACCCGCCCACTGGCCTCTCAACTTCAAGACAAGACATTGAACCCACAACACATGAGAGTGAAGGATAGTGTTGACTGACGTATGAGACCATGGTAAATACATAGGGTTACCTAGACAACCACAGCCTGGAATGTCCACTAGTGGCTGACCGTCAGCTTCAACACGCTCCTTAACTCAGGACCAGCCCACTTCCCATTCCCAGTGTTTATTTGTCCTGTGTGACTGGTTCCGGTGTGGATTAACTATTTTTTTATTTAACAGAAGTTTAATTTTCTAGTGGCTTTGAGGGATTATCATAATATAATTTTAAGTTTAACATGTTGTCCCTTTCACTTTGTTTAATGTCTCTAAGCTACAACATGCAGACCAGCTTTGAACAGAATTCACTAACATTTCGGTTCATCCTCAGGAAAATATAATTTGGTTTGTTTGAGTTTCTTTGGAAATTGTTGAAAATTGTGAATCAGACTTAGCTAAAAAACCAAGTGTTGTCTCCCTTCAGCTGCTGGACATTTAATGATAACTATTAGTTTTAATGTGAATGAACACATAAACTTCTGTTAAATACACGTATTGCGCCTTGAGGCGACTGTTGTTGTGATTTGGTGCTATATAATTAAATTGAATTGAATATTGATTATGCATGATACTGTGCTGCTGTATGAAGTTTAGCTTGTTCCTTTAAAATCATTGCATTCTCATTTAATCTGAAAAGGTCATTCAAGAAAGTTAGCAGTTGTCACACTCATAGAAATGTTGATTAAAACATTTCAGTTCAATAGTGTTGAAAACATGACCAAAATATTATATTTTTTTTGTAAATACATTTCTGTGCAATAATCAGTGCTGTAAAAATGTTGATTCAAATAAGATATAATCAGTCCACTGTCTTGCTTTTCTCATTACGTCCTCCTTTCAGGCTTCCTGGAGAAAAACCGAGACAGCCTCCACACTGACATCATCCAGCTCGTCCACTCGTCCAAGAATAAGTTCATCAAGCAGATCTTCCAGGCTGATGTTGCCATGGTGAGACCAACAAATGCATTAAAATCATGACACTGTATGTATCTTTTTTCTGTTTTGTTATTCCTTTAAAGTAGGGTTGGTAATTAATCGATATTCACTTCATTTATGATTTTGGCTTTGAGCTGGATGAAATTATTACTTTCTTGGATTAATTTTCACTACAAAGCTCATGAAGGCTTTTACAGCAGGGCACCTTCACGCCTCTCCGAGAGTTCAAACTCACTGATTGTTTGTTCAGCTTGAGCTACAATGACAGAAAGAGAGCCTTTGGTCAAGAGGAGTAGGTAGAAGAAGTAAAAGACATTAAGCCTGAGTAGCTGCCTTTGTTTTACCCGGCCCCTGTCAGCAATATGAGACTGTGGCTTTCCATCACTCTCCCACTGCACAGATCTCCCACGATGTGCACGTCTGCCACCCCCTGAGTCTTTTTTCGTTTTTCTTTGGTTTGGCTGCAGCTTTGCAGGGACTGTGAGTTGCCCTTGTGAGGCAGGCTTAAAGGTCCTAGCTCCCTACCTGATGACCTGATGTCCCACACCCATCCACTTCTCTCTTTATTAATTTGTTTTAAAGATTTATTAATTGCATGATATTTAAGATGGTAAGTGATTAGATTAAACATGTACTTATTAAATTACAGTATTGATCAAAATGATCATGAATATGTTTTTTGCCATAACTGAGCAACCCTACTTTAACACATTGCATCATTTTCAGTTTCTTTCTGAAGCGTTTTAACTCTGTAGATCGGTGTTATTAACATCGCTGCTGTCTTCTGCCTTCCTTCGGCTTCTCTCCTAATGACAAAATCCTCCTCTCACTCTGCTCTCTTTTCTCTTTCCTCTTTCTTTTCCTCCTGACATCAGTTTCTGTGTGGCTATCAGCAGCCCAGCACACCTGCTCCCAAGGTAATCACCAGCCTTTAGCCACATGTGGTCTCTCCAACCCTGCATGTGTGTTCTCTTAAGCCGAGTCCAATTATCCATGACGTGCTTAGCAGCATCCCCCTGCTCCCCCTCAGCCCTTCTTTTTATTCCACAGGTGTGCCAAAAGCAGAGGGGAACATTGCGCTGATGAGGGGATATTTGGCGTGAAGTTAATGAAAAATAAGCTTTCAAACTCTCTGACACAGTAGGCTGTCCTGCATACAGAGGAAAACTCCTGCATGCTTTTAAAATGTTTAAATCTAATTGTGTTTTGGCTTTACTCACAGGATCACAGTGACAACTGGTGTCAGAGATTTTGTGTTGTCTCCTCTTTTAATTGTCCGTCGTGTGCAATAGAAATAACTTGTGAGCAAACTGTGTTTGCTTTGTGGATCTTAAGAGTTTGAAGCCACTGGTTATTTATGGTTGTAGGCGTTCAAAATGAAATTCCCATTTAGGGTGTTTTATATACCATTGTGATGTCCCATTACAGCAGCATCAATAGCATGCCTTTACCTGCAGTGCAAACCATCTGAAACTGTCTGGTTTGTATGTGTTTGTGTTCATAGGGCGTTGAGACGAGGAAGCGCTCCCCGACTCTGAGCAGTCAATTCAAACGATCTCTGGAGCTGCTGATGAGGACGCTCAGCGTGTGTCAGCCGTTCTTCGTTCGCTGTATAAAACCCAACGAACTTAAAAAACCCATGGTGAGCATGATTTATTACTACGTATGTGCTTCTGTGTTGTAATTCCCCAGCGTACAAAGATGTGTTCAGAGTGCAGCTACGGCATAGCACCGCCCCCCTGTGAAAACAGACTGTCTCAGTTATATAGTAAAGTTTTCATACTGTTAGGCTACTAAAGTAGGATTTTTACTTATATAAAGCGTCTATATACTTCCTATCGCACAATATGTAAATATTAAACTTTCTCACATTTGTAGAGTTAAATGAGAAAACTGATGATGCTAAATTAGCTTAGCACATGCCCAGCATAAAAACGTATGACAGCATGAAAACGCTAGCTCTGTCTGAAGGTAAACTCATGAAAAACTCAACACTTGTAATGCTGAACATACTGAAGTCATAAAAAGTATTATTGCAGCAACATAAGATTATCAGTAGGACTACATTTTGGCGGGAAAAACTCTTCCTGAAACGTAGTTAGCTACCATAAGCTAACTAATGCTCCTGAAATTAAAGAAATGGTCTAAAACACAAGCATCACAAACATTAGTTTGAAACTAAAATAAAACTGGGCCTGTAAGCTTCTAATTTCACGTATTCATAGCTTATAGCTCACCAGTGATTGTGTGGACTACTTTTGCATGATGGAGACTTTGTTTTGCTTTGAACCCCAAAGCTTTATAAGCCTTCATTTGCACATCAGGAGGCACTGGAGAAAAGGGTTAACTCACGTTTTAACACTGGATGCTTGTTTCTCCTTCTCAGCTGTTTGATCGAGAGCTGTGCGTTCGTCAGCTGCGCTACTCTGGCATGATGGAGACCATCCGGATTAGGCGGGCGGGTTATCCAATCAGATACACCTTTGCCGAATTTGTGGATCGTTACCGAGTCCTGATGCCTGGCGTCAAACCTGCTCACATACAGGTCAACATTAAAATCAGTCATCTGTTTCACTGTTTAGCCCTGAGAGATCATTTTAGCGGAGATATTATGATTATTATTAAAGAATCTTTTACTTAAATTACAGAATGATGGATTTTTAGAGCATATATCCACATTAATACAGCATATAAAACACGGTGTAGAGGCTATTTGAGCTTCCAGTCTTGTATCAAATATAATTACGGTATATTTACAGCAGCATACCATTGTTTAAAAATGTGAATATGGTTTGGAAAGTATTTGAAGCTGTCTTTAATGAATTTTGACCTTAAATTAACTTACTTAAAAAATATATTTGGATATATTTAATAGTTGTTTGTTAAATTTAAAACTGACACATTGCTACATAACCTTCTTAACTCTTTCCCCCATTGAGACAACATTTGATGACCTCCCCTTTAGCATTAATGATGAGTTTTGACATTTCACTATGTATCAGTAAAGTTGTGGTTTGTTCTGGATTTTTCCAAGATCCCCCTGACATCAGTCATTTTGTTTTATAGGCAGGAAATCTAATATGACAGTTTAGAAAGCTCAGAGAAGAGAAACGAGGGTTACCCCAGTAGATGTCTAAGGTCGAAAGAGTTAAACTGACTGTAATTCAACGTTTCCTTAATTCTGATGAAAATCTTAATGATAAACCTTAAAACAAAGTACAAATTCATGTCAGGAGTCATTATTTTTAGTTCTTTCTTTCCAGGAGGACTTACGAGGAACCTGTCAGCAAATAGTCCAGGCCCGGCTGGGAAAACATGATGACTGGCAGATTGGAAAGACTAAAATTTTTCTAAAGGTTGGTTTCCTCATGTGAAAGTTAGCTTACTGAGGCCTTGATCCAAAGACTTTTTATGCACAACAAAACAAAACATTGATGGCCTTAAAAAAGTTTTAGACCTTCTTAATGAAGCTCACTGCAGTTTTCATCTGTGTAAATGTTGAACAAGGTCTTCAGTCAATTAATCACAGGATTTCTTCTGCAGCTCAATAAACTTTTTTGATTTTGCAGGTTCTTTTTAACATAGCAGCAAAAAGAGAAAACACAAGCTCAATCAGTCAATGACATTCAGTGCTGATCCCCAACCACAAGCTTTGAGGGGGAAAACCATCCTAGCAGGTCAATCATATGTGGTTAGGGTATACACTAGGTGGAAATGCTGTACTTCCTGGCTGTTTCTACTGTTCTTTTCTAATAAAAGCAAAATCATCAAAAACATTGATGACCAAGAACTTTTTTTAGTTTTATAGCTCAAGTTTCCCTCTAGACTTTCTTGCTTCCTTACTCTGAATGTAGCTCTCAGCCTCAGTCATTCCTAATGAAGGTCTAAATTTTTAAAAATGGGCCAAATTGTCTCAGTATGGATCCCCAAGGCAAAAAACACAAGCCCCTATAAACCTAATTTCAAGTGTTTTATTTAAGTTATTAAACGTAGTTTTGGCAAAAAGGCTCTACGTGATACTGTGCCTTTTTGTTGCATATTATAATTTAATAATTTATCTTTTCTTTATTTGCTACTTTGTCTCCTTTCAGGATCACCACGACATGCAGCTGGAGATCGAGAGGGACAAGGCCATCACCGACAAGGTCATCCTTATCCAGAAGGCTGTGCGTGGGCTTAAAGAGAGGTAAGCGACTTGTAGACGATTCCCAAATATCAAAAGTGTTCGTAGCTCATTGGAATAATGCTCTCTTCTTCCTTAAAGTCTAAAATTAGGTCCAGGATAGCTACATATCTTTGGTTTACCACAGTGTAAAGCAAAGGAGTAATGAAAAGAGATTTCTGTCTTAACCTACAAAGATAAAAGTTTGAAATGTAATTTATGTTTCCTTCTGTCACTCCTCCAAGAACAAACTTCCTCAGACTGAGGCGCGCTGTGACTGTTATTCAGAAGGTCTGGAGGGGTTACCGATGCAGAAAGAATTACCAAATTGTGAGTCGTCTACATCAACAGCCTGTTGTTCTGTAGTTTTTTATGCACTGAAATATTCTGAAAGCCTCAGTATGCATTTGTTTCTGCCGATTTTCATCTATTCTCTCCATTTTTCTTTTTCAAATTTGCAAGGGCTTCTTAAATCAAATTAAAACTGATGGTAGATGCAATGGTAGCTCTTTCTTTATTTTATGCCAAGTTGCATAAAATTGAGCCTGGTTGTTTTTACAGTCTTGCTTCTTGCAAATGTTAAACACATATGAAAACATTCATTCCCCAAGATGTACTGATATGAGACCCTCAGTACACGGTGTCCAACATAAACACAAGTCAATAATGATAATGTCAGAACAATAATAATAATCACAACACCAACAAAAAACTAATGAAATCCATAACAATAACCCCTGACCTGTCAAACGCGTTCCTCTCCTTCAGATGCAGTCCGGCTTCTTGCGCCTCCAGGCCGTCTACAGGTCGAGGAAGTATTACCGAAGCTACCGGATGACTCGCCTTCGCGTGACTCTCATCCAAGCCCTTTGCCGCGGCTTCCTCATCCGGCAGGCATTTTGGCGGCGTCTTCGTGCCGTGTTGACCATCCAGGCCCACACCAGGGGCATGATAGCCAGACGCCTCTGCCAGAGGCTCAGGGCAGAGGTAAATAGTTACTACATTTACTACTGCTACCTAAATCATGTTGTAGGCAGGTCAGGGAGACGAGAACATTGGTGCTGAGGGCAGACTGAGAGATGGAGGTGAAAGATATTATGGTGTCTTTATTATATTTCATCTGTGTTAGATGCAGCTGAACACAAGTTTGTTACTTTGATGAAGAGACAGACGATATAATTTTCACGTCTACCCAGTTAGCTTAGCTTAGCATAATAAGTGGAAAAAAAAGGGTTCACCTCTAGCTTCTGTTCAAAAGTTAAAGACTTAATATAGACTTAATATAGCTCTACATGGCTACCAGCTCCAAAAGGTGAAGCTAATGCAGAAGTGCCTTAAACCTCCATTTTTTGGGGGGTGGAATGACCAGCAGGGAGTCCTGTGTTTGCAAAAACCTCATAGCCTCTTTTGATTTATGATCTCACTAAACACTTTTTGATGGGTTTATGGTGTCAGTCACTATTTTTATGCCTTATTTAATAATGTCAATTTTGTAACTTAAGGTCACATTAGGAGTCCTATTCGAAATAGGACCTTAGTAAGCGGTGGTTATCAACACTGTGGCTGGTCATTGTTTAATATACAGTCTGTGGTAACAGTATCCAAGTGAATCTCAGTCAGAAACATATAACTCGCTTATTAGTGCGCATTTATCTTATTTAATGCAAAAATAATTTTTTAAAATAATACTTTTTTTATTTTGTTACCATCAGAAAGAACTGGACTATTTCTTTATGTGGCTCTGGCTTCACATTTTCATGAGAATAGCAATTATGTGAATGACTTAATTACGACAACAGCCACTAAAGAGTTGATATAAACGTCAGCGTGCCATTACAAAAATCCTTTGATTTCATCCTTTGATAAATAAGAGGCCTCTAATCACCAATCATTTTATTTGCTACAATGAGGAAAATGATTCAATGAAGTAGCAAAATAATCCATAATTGAATCTTACCTTTTGATTTTTGTATCAGTAATGTCAGGCTTTATTTAAAAAGGGACCACCCCACCACTGTAAGTTATTTTTTACTACTTTTTTTTTTTTTGATTCAAAAGGAAATCCCTGTCATTCCAATGAAAATGTTTAATGTGTGTTTGTGTTTTTTTAAATATGCTTGGTTAGGATGTAATTTATTCAGGTATAATGTATAATACCAATTTGCACACAAGTTGGGACATTTATTATTGAAAGCGTTCCTGAGACCATGCAGATATTTCCATGACAGACTCATACATGTTTTTAATGCAGTGGTGTCTGAGGGCCCGAAGATCATGGGCAGATTATTGATTTTCAGCCTTGTCCCTTGCGCAGAAATTTCTCCAGATTTTTCTCAGTCTTTTGATGATATAATGTGCATTACAGATGAGATATTCAAAGTCTTGGCAATTTTACGTTGAGGAACTTTATTTTGAAATGCAATTTTTGGAGATTGTTGAACCTCTGCCTATCATTACTCCCGATAAACTCTGCCTCTCTAAGAAGCTCTTTTTATACCCAATCATGTTACTGACCTGTTGCCAAATAAGATGATTAGTTGTAAAGATTTTCCTCCATATGTTTCTTTTTATTGCCACTTACTTTTCCAGCCTTTTGTTTCCCTCTTTCCAAGTTTTTTGAGACATGTTGGTCCCATCAAATTTAAAATTGCCTAATATTTTTCATTAAACAATAATATGTCTCAGTTTAAACATTTGATTTGTTTTGTGTTTTACTGTGAATAAAATATGGGATTATGACATTTAGAAATCATTGGATTCTGTTTTTATTTACATTTTACACAGCGTCCAGCCGTCTTGGAATAAAGGTTGGACATTTTGGTTTATCATGTGGTTGGACAGAAGATGAAAATATTAGTCCTGTGTATTTATCTCTGAGTGGGGTTGTCATCTTGGTGGTGGTCCTGGAAGTTGCTAAGCCACCCTCACATCATGTGATCTGTTAGGGTCACATGAGTTGCCTCTGCTGACCTTTATTGGGTTTACAAGGGTAGTCACGGCTCAAAAGCCCATTATGATCCAGGATTTGTTAGTGTGAGTTTAAATATTTTTTTATATCTTTTGCAAAGTTTTGTTTCACTTGTCTTTGTATATTCTTGTATTTAGTCTTTCTGTATTAAACTAAATATGTCACCATAAAACTTTTTTAACACATTATGTTACAGCGAGTTTATGTAAAAGTCTGGAAAGCTGTTTTCATGCTTGCACTGCAGCTCTGAGCTGTGATAGACATGATTCAATGGATTCACATGTGAGAATGCAAATGTCCCATATAGTCAGGTCAGACGTTATCCAGTCTTTAACCTGCCAGTGCTGACGTGCTGGTTCACAGAGTATTTCCAGTTGTTCGGTGCAGACTATTTCCCGCTGTGTGCTACATCTTAGAGAGCGTAACTGTGGGTAATATCCTGACCTGAGTCTCAGGAAACTGTCCAGAATTTATGTGTGAAAACAGCTTTTGTAAACTATGGAAATGTTTGCTAGCTTTTCAACTTTTTCAGGGTAAAACTGCTGTTTTTATATGATTTTTTTTTTCTGAAAGTCTGTTAAATAAAATATTGTACTTTGTAAATGTTTGCTTAATCTCATTTTCTTATTAAATTGAACGTTCAGGGAAATGTAATATTCTCAAACATGTCTGCAGTTCAAGTGAAGAGAGTGAGCTCTCCAGGAGCACCACAGCAGAGCGGGTGACAGACCAGAGGCGGCTGCTGCTGCGTGTTGTCATGTTATACGTGTTCATGTGTCAGAGTGTTACAATGTTGACCTCTGCACTGTTTTTATTCATTGATAGTTATGTTAGTGTGTAGAAGTTTAGATTTATTCTTCTGTGAATAGCTCATAATTCAGGTCGTGTTCAGCTTTAACGAATATTCATAATCTCTGTCGACTATTATCTAATGATATTTGTTAGATTAGTGTCTACTCTAGTTTTGACTAACAGTTAATAAAGAACAAGACAAACAATAAGATATAAAGTAAGCATAATGCTCCATCTTCCTCTGTGAACTTTTGTCCCTCTGTTCCTCCTCTCACCTCCCTCTACAGCTGCAGCATCGGCTGGAAGCTGAGCGCCAGCGCCTGGCCGAGGAGGAGCAGCTGCGAAACCAGATGACAGTTCGGCGGGCAAAGGCCGAGGCCGAGAGGAAACACCAGGAGCGGCTCATCCAGCTGGCACAGCAGCAAGAGGAGAGGGAGCGAGAGGAAAAGGAGGAGTCGAGGAGGAAGAAGGAGCTGCTGGAGCAGATGGAGAGGGAGAAGGAGCAGCCAGTCGACCACTCGGACATGGTTGACCGTATGTTTGGTTTCTTGGGGAACTCTGGGCCGCTGCCCAACCAGGATGGACAGGCACCAGCTGGTTTTGAAGTATGTATATGTGGGTTTTGTAGTCCAGTAAAGATGTCTGATTAAATCATCCATTAGCTAGGATTCCCCCCTCTGGTTTTTGAGGGGGACACACGGGGTTCTTGGGATTTTTTTTCCAGGAAATGTCAAATATGTAATTTCCTTAATTTCTGGTAATCTGTGCTTGCCCCTGCATGCATTTATGATAGAAATAATACAAACCGGATTCCAAAAAAGTTGGGACACTAAACAAATTGTGCATAAAAACTGAATACAATGATGTGGAGATGGCAAATGTCAATATTTTATTCAGAATAGAACATAAATCACGGCACAAAAGTTGAAACTGAGAAAATTTATCATCTGAAGGGAAAAATATGGTGATTCAAAATGTCATGGTGTCAACAAATCCCAAAAAAGTTGGGACAAGGCCATTTTCACCACTGTGTGGCATCTCCCCTTCTTCTTACAACACTCAACAGACGTCTGGGGACCGAGGAGACCAGTTTCTCAAGTTTAGCAATAGGAATGCTCTCCCATTCGTGTCTAATACAGGCCTCTAACTGTTCAATCGTCTTGGGCCTTCTTTGTCGCACCTTCCTCTTTATGATGCGCCAAATGTTCTCTATAGGTGAAAGATCTGGACTGCAGACTGGCCATTTCAGTACCTGGATCCTTCTCCTACGCAGCCATGATGTTGTGATTGATGCAGAATGTGGTCTGGCATTATCTTGTTGAAAAATGCAGGGTCTTCCCTGAAAGAGATGACGTCTGGATGGGAGCATATGCTGTTCTAGAACCTGAATATATTTTTCTGCATTGATGGTGCCTTTCCAGACATGCAAGCTGCCCATGCCACACGCACTCATGCAACCCCATACCATCAGAGACGCAGGCTTCTGAACTGAGCGTTGATAACAACTTGGGTTGTCCTTGTCCTCTTTGGTCCGGATGACATGGCGTCCCACATTTCCAAAAAGAACTTCGAATCGTGACTCGTCTGACCACAGAACAGTCTTCCATTTTGCCACGCTCCATTTTACATGATCCCTGGCCCAGTGAAAACGCCTGAGCTTGTGGATCTTGCTTAGAAATGGCTTCTTCTTTGCACTGTAGAGTTTCAGCTGGCAACGGCGGATGGCACGGTGGATTGTGTTCACTGACAATGGTTTCTGGAAGTATTCCTGAGCCCATTCTGTGATTTCCTTTACAGTAGCATTCCTGTTTGTGGTGCAGTGTCGTTTAAAGGCCCGGAGATCACGGGCGTCCAGTATGGGTTTACGCCCTTGACCCTTACGCACAGAGATTGTTCCAGATTCTCTGAATCTTCGGATGATGTTATGCACAGTTGATGATGATAACTGCAAAGTCTTTGCAATTTTTCGCTGGGTAACACCTTTCTGATATTGCTCCACTATCTTTCTGCGCAACATTGTGGGAATTGGTGATCCTCTACCCATCTTGGCTTCTGAGAGACACTGCCACTCTGAGAAGCTCTTTTTATACCCAATCATGTTGCCAACTAACCTAATTAGTGTTAATTGGTCTTCCAGCTCTTCGTTATGCTCAAATTTACTTTTTCCAGCCTCTTATTGCTACTTGTCCCAACTTTTTTGGGATTTGTTGACACCGTGAAATTTTGAATCAACATATTTTTCCTTTAAAATGATACATTTTCTCGGATTAAACTTTTGATCTGTCATCTACATTCTATTCTGAATGGAATATTCACATTTGCCATCTCCACATCATTGCATTCAGTTTTTATTCACAATTTGTTTAGTGTCCCAACTTTTTTGGAATCCGGTTTGTATAAAGATAATATCCTTGGCCCTACAGAGGTTGCATGGATGCTTCAACTCCTTCAGAATGGAATATCAATGCATGTCATTGCCAAGAGGTGTGCTGTGTCTCCTATCTCAATGTCAACAACATGGAGACAGGCAATTACTTGAGGAGAGCTGGACAGGGCCATAGAGGGCTCTTAACCCATGACCAGTATCTGCTCCTTTGTGCGAGGAGGAACAGAATGAGCACTGCCAGAGCTACAAAATAACTTCCCGCAGGCCACTGGTGTGAATGTGTTCACACATTATTACTTCTAGGCTTGACTACTGTAATTCATTATTATTAGGATGTGCTAAAAACTCCCTGAAAAGCCTTCAGTTAATTCAAAATGCTGCAGCAAAAGTACTGACAGGTACTAGAAAGAGAGAACATATTTCTCAGTTGGCTTCCCTTCCTGTTAAATCCAGAATTGAATTCAAAATCCTGCTCCTCACATACAAGGTCTTAAATAATCAGGCCCCATCTTAATGACCTTGTAGTACCATATCACCCCATTAGAATACTTCGCTCTTGCACTGCAGGCTTACTTCTTGTTCCTAGAGTATTTAAGAGTAGAATGGGAGGGAGAGCCCTAGTTTTCAAGGCCCCTCTTCAGTGGAACCAGCTTCCAGTTTGGATTCGGGAGACAGACACTATCTCTACTTCTAAGATTAGGTTTAAAACTTTCCTTTTTGCTAAAGCATATAGTTAGGGCTGGACCAGGTGACCCTGAATCCTCCCTTAGTTATGCTGCAATAGGTGTAGACTGCTGGGGGATTCCCATGATGCATTGAGTATTTCTTCTTCAGTCACCTCTCTGCGTTGAATCATACATATGTTATTCATATAAGTATTCATCTCTGTCTCTCTTCCACAGCAGGTCTTTTATCCTGTCTTCCTTCTCTCTCCCCAACTGTTCGTGGCAGATCGCCACCCCACCGCCTGGTTCTGCCAGAGGTTTCTTCCTGTTAAAAGGGAGTTTTTCCTTCCCACTGTTGCCAAAGTGCTTGCTCATAGGGGGTCATATGATTGTTGGGTTTTTCTCTGTATCTATTATTGTAGGGTCTACCTTACAATATAAAGCACTTTGAGGCGACTGTTGTTGTGATTTGGCGCTGTATAAATAAAACTGAATTGAATTGAATGTCTGACCAAAAAAATCTGAAACAAACTTTATGAGAGTGGCCTGAGAGCTGACTTCCTTTATTGGGCCCTGTGCTGACTGCCTGGCATCATAGCACCTGACTGACATTTGCCATAGAAAGCAAAAATTGGCAGGACCAACACTGGCACCCCACGCGTTTCACAGATGAGAGCAGATTCACTTTGAGCACATGTGACAGACGTGAAAAGGTCCAATTATGTTGCCTGCAACATCATTCACAAATGACAGTGGATCAGTGGCGGTCTGGTAAGACATATCCACAGAGGGATGCACAGACCTCTACGGGCTAGACAACAGGACTCTGACTGCTGTTTGGTATCATGATGTAATCCTTGGACCCATGTCAGACCCTATGCTGGTGTAGTAGGTCCTGGGTTCCTCCTGGTCCACGGCAATGCTCCGGCTCATGTGGCAAAAGTATGCAGGCAGTTCCCGGAGTCCAATAATAAACCTCTGAGACATTCTGTTTCTGTCCAGCCAACACCACCAGGTTCCACCTCAGACTTAGTGATGCCATGGTCCTAGTCTACACTGAGTGTTTTAGTACTATTTAGATCTAGGAAGTAAGTGGATGGTTTGTATTGTCCTCACTGAGAACAGCATTCAGTGTTTTGGTCTCCTGGCAGATTTAAATAATTCACTCTCCTTTCAGCTGTTCTGTTTTTTGTCTCCTAGAAATTTCTCTCACATATCATTTTGTTTCTCAGGATTTGGAAAACACGCCTCGTGGTGAGGAAGCTGAAGAGGAGGTTTTGAGCGAGGCTCTCCAGTTACCTGACGAGGAAGAGGAGGATTTGTCAGAGTATAAATTCTCCAAGTTTGCAGCCACCTACTTCCAGGGTGTCTCCACCCACACCTACATCAGACGGCCACTGAAACAACCTCTGCTTTTCCACGAGGACGAAGGAGACCAGCTGGTGAGGCTGACCTTAGATCTCAATCCCAAAGCCTTTTACAGCCCCCGATCATCTATTTAAGTTATTCGTATCATGTGTTAATGGGCTCAGCAGATTTACACACGTACCGGCTGCTGAGCCGATTACGAATATGTTTTGGGCGAATAAACCAAGTTAAACTGTCACTCTTTTTGTCCTTTTTCTGGAAAAAGAAGAGAACACAACCATATCACCAAAAATGTTGGTTTTTCAGTTTAGTTTTGGTATGAATAAATTGTTAATTTTCTTATTATAACGCATAACACAATCCAATCATCTTATAAAGTTCTTACTGAGACGGCAAAACAGTCACACCTACACAAAGGGACCTTGTAACTCCTTATTAGCAGAAAGTCAGAGTTCAGACATGTGAAGGATCAGCTAAAATCCTCTGAGCTTCGAACAGTGACCTACAAAAATGTTTACAATGCTTTACTCTTGACTGCTAATGGTGCTACAATATAGGCTGTAACCTACAGCATAGCAGCTGAATAAAACGAAGTGCATAATTATGCTCCAGTCTCCTAAAACTGAGAATGGAGACACTGATTGATTTGCACACAAAGAGAGATCAGATGATTCCCCACCAGCAATAACCTCACAATGGTGGGGAGGAAGAACATCGTGCAAAATGAGGCTCAAAGCTGGTGATTTTTTTATTTATTTTTATATAAATCAAAGATAATGCTGTGGAATAATTTTGAAATCCTGCTAATGTGTATAATGAAAAATCAGGTGATTTCAAAAAAAGTTTTTCTTATTTGCCATATTGGACCTGTCCTCCAGGCGGCTTTAGCTGTATGGATCACTGTGTTGAGGTTCATGGGCGATCTCCCGGAGCCCAAATGCCCGATGGTCATCAACGACGGCAGCGAGAAGATCCCCGTCATGACAAAGATCTATGAAACCCTCGGCAAGAGGACCTACAAGCGAGAGCTGCAGGAGCTGCAGGTGGAGGGAGAGGTGAGAGGATGCCGGGGATTGTATGAGTCGTTATAGATTGTCAGGTCAGAGCCTCCAAAATGTCATCTCCTGTTTGTACCTACAGAACAGCTCCATAGACAGCCAGAAGAGGAACAGTGTCAGGCATAAACTCGTGTCCCTCACCCTCAAGAGGAAGTCCAAGATCACTGAGGAGGTGAGAAACACATCACTTCTTTTCAGCTGATCTAAGTAAATAGTTTATTTAACATGTCCCATGTTTTCCACTTTTAATCATAGGGTGACGCGATAACGGTGTATAACCAAAACCTTAAAAGAGTGTTAACTTAAACAAAAGAAATGGGAGAAACTGGACAAAAATGGCGGTGTAGTCAGTACCGTCAGTGGTGACTCCAGTTGGCTGCTCTATGGGGCGTGTATATGTGTCCCATATTATATGTGTTGTACCGAGTCAATCGACTGAAAGGGAATGAACAGTTATGCCTATAACTTCTGCTCCCTGAAGGAGAGGAACGGGGTACAACACAAGATTGTCCGCCATGGAACTTGGCTTGGTGAAGACTGCTATCGAACTGAGGGATTATTGTGATGATGGGGTATATGTGCAGGCGAGCCTGTGTGCATGTCATCACAGGTCATCTGCCTTAAAGCTGCAAATAGAGATTTCTTCAGCCAGGACAGAGGTGTGATATCGCATCTTATTTGTGTTGTACCTCATTCCTTTCCTTCAGGGAACAGAAGTTATAGGCATAACTGTTTGGGGTTTTTTGAGCACTGGGACACTTGGACACCGGGAAATTGATGAGTTGCCAAGGTGGCACACCGGTGCAGTGTTGCACTGTTGCCTCACCTTGAGCAGGTCCTACATTTGCTGTAATGTTTGCATATTTTCCCTGTACCTACATAGATAATGTCTGACTTGATAACATAGATCTCCAAAGACAAGCCTGTTAGGTTACCTGGTCGTTCTCAGTTGGATGTGAGGGTGAATGTTTTTTCTCTTTGTTAGCCTTGTGATGGATCAGTAACCAGTCCAGGGTGTACCCCACCTCTTAACCACGACAGCTGGGGTAAACTTCTTGTTGGGAAGTTTTTTACCACTATAGCCGGCAGCCCAAAGACTGAAAAAAAATCAAAACGTTTCTTGGATTCTGCAAATTTAAGCTCAAAACCTTCAAATGAATGTTTTTCTCTGTAACGCTGGTGGCAGGTCACCAGGCGGCTGACAGAGGGGGACTACAGTCTCCAGGGAAACAGCATGTTGGAGGACCGACCCACCTCCAACCTGGAGAAACTTCACTTCATCATCGGCAACGGCATCTTGCGGCCCACCCTCAGGTGATCCATGAGTGTCATCGGCACTAAATAGAGGCTGCTCCTAGAAGCAGCAGTGAGGGATGAAGATGTTGCTTGTGGCAGCATGAGGATGCTTTATGGGTGTTTTTGGACCAAACAAATGACGCACTGATGTTTTTGTTCTCTGGAGTTGATGAAAAACTTTCACTGTAGACTTCAAGGTTTATTCTAATTGTAGATTTTGTCTTGAAGACGATACTGAAGTGAAATGAATGGGTTTGTTGAAATCAGATGGCTTTTTCGGCTAAATTCGAGTGTGGAGAGCGTTAATCCTGTGAGTGTGGAGCTTGAATAGTTAGTATGGAGAGAGGTTTACTTTCATACCATGATTATTAAAAGTATATCTTATTAATTTAATTAATTAATTAATTTAATTAACTTCTCTGAACTTGCGCTTCCTGTCTGCTTCACCGAGAGTCAGTTTCCACTGCATGGTTTTGTGAACTATTAGAGACTCTAAATTCACAACTTAGAGGAAGCCCACATACGAGATGCTGCAACACAGTTTAAGAAGCTTAAAGAAAAATAAAAATAAATTTCTCACAAAGACAGAACACAAATAAGGCAAAAACAGAAAATCTCCTGTAACTCATCAATCAAAAAAATAATGCTATGAACGGTGATATTTAAACAAAATGGGATGATTAGTTAAAAAAGAGAAGATAATTTGGAAACCAAAGTAAAATTAATTACAAGTTATTAACAGAAAGAGTTTTTAATATTGGAGGAAACAGAGAAATGATTCAGATTCAGCACAAAACCTGGTCACTCTCCATCACTCTCCTGCCTCAGTATCTGTTGAGCTCGGGTTTGTTGGGCTTTAGCAATTTAAAGACACAGCTCTGAGCCGAGTACACAGCCTTTCACATGTTTAGGTCTGGCCTGATAATGCTTGTTTAGTGGATTCACTGTAAAGATCCACATTCTGGAAATGTTCGCACTTAATGACCAAAACTTGTAAAAACAATGTGTTGAGAATGACTGTTACAGAGTATCAACACTGTAACAACAGAAATGCATATTATTTATATATCTGAAATATTAATGACTCAACTGCTATTTTCTTACTTTCTGAAACTTCTAGTGGACGTGAATGGTGCCTTTGGTGGGCTAGTTTTAGCCCGCGGGCCACATGTTTGGCAAAATGAAACATTAGTGTTTAATCCATTCTCACTTTAATTCAACTTTATTTTTCTCTGTAAGTGTTAAATAGAAACCATTTTATGCTGTTGCTTTAGCAGACCTGGAGTATGTTCTGTTTGGAATATTTGGCTATAGATCACCTCTCTGCAGGAACACAGTCCCTACATACAGATGCTGACCGATCCTCTTTGGAACATTTTTTAAATGGAGTCTAATTTGATTTAGCTGTAGTGACTGTCTCGTGTATTGAAGAAGGCCTCATATCTGTTTGTTGAATGTTGTCCTCTGCCTCAGAGACGAGATCTATTGTCAGATCTGCAAGCAGCTCAGCCAGAACCCGTCCAAAAGCAGCCACGCCCGCGGGTGGATCCTGCTGTCCCTCTGCGTGGGCTGCTTTGCCCCCTCCGAGAAGTTCGTCAAAGTAAGAAACTTATTTCTGATGGGAAACTTACGATAAAACCTCATGGTTAAATGGTGAAAACTGCAACTCATTTACCTTTAAAAAACTGAAATGGGAAAAAATAACCACAATTGTAACTGCTGTGTCACCATTTTTGCACTTTTACACACTCAGTTTTTCACTCGTACCTTCACAGTACTGATATTTGCCCACCACTGCCTGATTAAAGTGTTTTGTGGTACTCACTGTATCTGCCCTCTGCAGTACCTTTATTTTCTTATCCATGTAATTGTACTAAACCTAAAGGTCAAAAATAGAATTCATTTAATAATAATATATTACAGATAAATTAAATTTGACCATAATTAAGCGTGTCAGCAGAAATAAAAAAAAAAAGTGGTATAAAGGATGCGAGTACATCATATACACTAAGAACAAAGATATAATCTTTTGTTTTCTGGCAGTGGATTTCAGTCCAGGAGAGCAGATGGGACAGATCTGTAACTCGAAACACTCGCATTCAGTCAGTAAACAGCAGCCTGTCCGTCTCCACCATCACCATCAGCAGGTCTGATGGCTGAAAATCAGTTTAAGTCCTCAGACACAGAAGTAAAAGCTTAAAATAAAGTAGTCAATGGGAGAATCTCAAAGATTTCATCATTGCAAGAATTTATTTTTAAATAAAAACATGGCAAAGGTTTTCTGGTCTTACTCAAAACAAAATATTACATCTGAAAATCACGTTTAGCTTTAGAAACTTTTAATTAACTTTTTTTCTGACTGATTTTAAAGTAAAAACGAGTTATGAGTTTGATTTCATTTATGTAAACAGGACAAATAAAATGCTGTGTGCAGTGTGTCAGTGTCTTTGGTATGTCACACTTTTAACCTTTAATCTGCTCAGTGCTGTAAACGGCCTTTATGTCAGTAATACGATGAAGATTTTCTCTTCTCTCTGCTCTTTTATCAGTATCTACGGACATTTTTGAAAAACGGTCCTCCGGGTTACGCTCCCTACTGCGAGGAGAGGTTGAGGAGGACGTTCGTCAACCGCACTCGGATGCAGCCGCCGTCTTGGTTGGAACTGCAGGTGCCAAAAATCTCTCTGCTCTGTGTCGTCAAGTCCAGCCAGTGAATCCAGTTTGTCAAGTGTCTCATCTTTGAACTGGAAGCATTTGCAACAGTAAATTTGGTTTAAAAACGGAGATGATTTTAAGATAGTTTTTATACTTTTTTTTTCAGGTGTTTAAAATGTTACATTACATACGTGAAGAAATATCTAGAAAGCCTGACAATGTTTTACATCAAATTACCGTAAACTGTAAAAGTTTACAAAAAACAGCTAAATGTAGCTAGTTTATTAAAATTCAGTGTTCTTTACTATATTTATTCTCTCTTAAATTCTCAATAAAACATCAACTCATATGCTCTGGAAGAAGCGATCGGTCCTTCTTTAATTTTAATTTTATTTATCGAATTTTAAAGTTTGGATCAAGAGGACTGTAGCAGTAACCTTCTGACCTTCTTTGTCGCTTTCTGACTCGTGTTTCTCAGGAGTCAGCTCCTCAGTAACCAAAAAGTGAGGCAGACATCAAAAATAAAGCATAAAACTTTATTTATTCCACACAAAACTAATAACTGCAAAACAAAATAACCACAATCAACATCACAAATTAAAGACCTTAACAAAAAATTTAAATCTGTAATGACTGATCAAAAACTGAAATGAAATTTGAATTTTTTATACTTTTTTAATACTTTTTCATCTCTTCTTTTTGTGGTTTTCTACAGGTTAATTATCTTTAATATTAATAATGGGTTTTTTTACAGGTGGTTGGATGGTAGAGGTTGTAATATTTATATTTTGAAGTGAGCTTATAACAGCACAATGCTGCACAGCTGTAGGACATCTTAACTGTTGCCTGTCTGAACACGAGTCTCATTGTTTTTCCCTCCAGGCCACAAAGTCTAAGAAGCCCATCATGCTGCCCGTGACATTCATGGACGGCACCACAAAGACACTCCTCGCAGACTCGGCCACCACAGCCAGCGAGCTGTGCAACGCACTGGCGGACAAAATCAACCTGAAAGATCGCTTTGGCTTCTCGCTGTACATCGCTCTGTTTGACAAGGTACAACACAGGTTCTACTGACAGCAAGGTTATAACAGTTAACTATAACTAAGATGTTTGTCAGAAAACGTGCTTTGGTGCTCATCTGGGACGTCTGCACGACATGAGTGTGTATTCTGAATTTCCTAAATCTTACACGCAAGAAAAACTTGAAATGATCAAACTCATGCTTAGAACTAACTGAAACTAAATTTAAATAAACAATATTTTTAAAATGAAAACATTTAGTCAGTTTATTCAGATCTCATGGAGTTTATAGGTAACTGCAAGTATGTTTTCATCAGGTGTCGTCTTTGGGCAGCGGTAACGATCACGTCATGGACGCCATCTCGCAGTGTGAGCAGTACGCAAAGGAGCAGGGCGCCCAGGAGAGGAATGCTCCCTGGAGGCTGTTCTTCAGGAAGGAGATCTTCAGCCCCTGGCACAACCCTGCCGAGGACTACGTTGCCACAAACCTCATTTATCAGCAGATCGTCCGGGGGGTGAAATTCGGAGAGTACCGCTGTGAGAGGGTGAGCCGCTGAGCTGTCTGCTCCTCTGCATGCTTTGTGTAAAAGAGCGTGAGATACTAAGCATTGAGTTCGCCCCCTATGGATCCACTGGAATACGACTGTGTGAATATTAAATTAAACCACTTGAATGGGAGAATGAGTCTTGTAGTAAGAAAGGTTTTTGAGCATTTAAATAGAGTAGAAAAGCACTTCATAAGCACCATTATGTAATGTATGGTTGTAACGACAGTAGTATCACCCACTGGTTTCTGAAATTTGCACTTTAAAGCCTCAAGGTTTGCATTTTGTTATAACAATATAAGAGAAGGCCTTGAGTGTATCATAGGGAGAAGACTGAGATGGTCTGGACATGTACAGAGGAGGGATAGTGGATACTGGACAAAGGATGGAGCTGCCAGACTGAAGGCAAAGAGGAGGGGGGACATGCAGAGGGCTGCTGTGACAGAAGAGCTTGAGCTAGTTTTGCAGCTTTTTGATCTACTCATCCATCCATCTTTGTTCTTCCAGTTTTCTTATCCGATCGTAGGGTCGTCATCCAGTGCCGGATAGGGCACCAGTCTATTGCAGGGCCAACACAGAGTAACAGACAACTACTTCATATTTACAAAATATACAGAAAGGAGGAGTAGCTCAAGACTTTTGCACAGTACTGTATATTGATCAGCCCATCTGGTTCTCCTGATATGATCTTGTCTACTTGGAAGAACAGTTGATGGCAGGTTTCAGGTGTTGGGCTTGCTTTCTCCTAACCATCGCTTCACCCTGTGTCTGTCTTGAAGGAGGAGGACTTGGCAGAACTGGCCTCTCAGCAGTACTATGTGGATTACGGCTCCGAGGTCCTCCAGGATCGTCTGCTCAGCCTCATTCCGTCCTACATCCCCGACAGAGAAATCACCTCCACTAAGACTGCAGAGAAGTGGGTTCAGCTCATCATCAGCGCCCATAAAAAGGTACCTGCTGGTCGAGTGATGAAAACCAGTCTTAATTTTGTGCTGTTTTCTGGGAGAATCTAACTATACCTCACTGTGCAGGGAGTACAAATGAAAAGGAGGGTAAATACGCAGAAAGTGAAGGAGGATGTGGTGGATTTTGCTCGTTTAAAGTGGCCTTTACTCTTCTCACGCTTCTACGAGGCCTTCAAATTCTCTGGTTGGTAAAACACTGTGCCTCTTTCTAAACTACTAGATGCTGTGTTCCCGTCAGTGTTTGTGGATATTTTTTAATGGATGTGACCACATCTGCTCACAGGGCCGAGTCTGCCCAAGAATGACGTTATCGTAGCAGTAAACTGGACCGGAGTTTACTTTGTGGATGAACAGGAGCAGGTCCTTCTCGAGCTCTCTTTCCCAGAGATCACGGCTGTGTCCAGCAGCAGGTATGACAAACAGCCACAAATGCACCAAATGACAGGCACCCCAAAATAAAGCACAAAGTATATTTGAGTTGTACAAAGTTAATAGGTGAATTAGTTGCTGTAGGTTTCTTGGCATTTATATTGACCTTAAAGGTTCTCTACAAACTTGGTTATTAATGGCGTCTTCCCACAACAACTTCTAAATCTGAAGCTGAAGAAATCTAATTATATAGAAGTCTATAAGAAAACAGCCTAATAGTTCTCTTGTTTTGCTTTATGACCTCAGAAAAACCTTCCCTGATGAGTTCATGGTCTTAATCGCTGCTTTCACCTCTGGTTGAACAGAGCATGATGTGTATTTTGTAAACTCTCATCCCATTTAGATAAAATGGGAGAATAGGTCATCGTATGCATTAGAGTGGGTCTAGCTTGTGATTTACAAGTTGCTAGCCATGTAAGCCTGAAGTATCAGATGGGTTTCTCATTTGTCATATCTGGTTTAAAATGACATTCAAGCATCATCTGAATTAAATCTGTTTTACATACTTCATCCCAAAACAAGATGTGGAAAATTCAAGGTGTTCAATCAGTTCTGTCATGGAGACTCAAATCACTGAATACTAGCACGTGCTAGCAGGCAAGCTATATTTTAGCTAACATTAGCCAGAATAAACAGGGTTTGATCCTCAACCTAGCTAGCTAAATTCAGTTTTGCTAATTCTCAAGCCACACCATTTTGGAGGGAACCAAGATAATCAGAGAAGGTATCATTCTTTAATACTTCTTTAATACGTTAAAAAAATATTTACATACATAACGTTTAATTCCAAACAAGACTTTCTTCACTTCTGTGCTGATACAAATAATTGTAAGCATGTATTAATTAATAAATATTTTATTATCATTTTTAAGGTTTTTAGGGATCTTCTGCTTGTCAGAATTGCATCTTGTCCATATTTTGAACTATCATGGTTAAAGCAAAGTTTAACTTTGCAGAGGGGGTAAACTCCAGGGACAGAGCTTCACTCTGGCCACCATCAAAGGAGACGAGTATACGTTCACCTCCAACAATGCAGAGGACATCCGCGACCTGGTGGTCACCTTCCTCGAGGGTCTAAGGAAGAGGTCCAAATATGTGGTGGGACTGCTGGACTGCCTGAACCCAGGTAAGATTCACTGATGAATTAGAAATAAAAAGGTGATTTTAGGAGCAGAACGGTTAATCTGTTTGTCATCTCCCTGGTAGTAGGGGTAGATTCCAACTTCCTGAGTTTTGCTAAAGGAGATCTGATCATCTTGGATGAACATGACGGAGAGCATGTGATGAACTCTGGCTGGGCACACGGCATCAATGACAGGACCAAACAGAGAGGGGACTTCCCTGCTGACTGTGTCTATGTGCTACCTACTATCACCCGACCACAGTATGATATAGTGGTAAGTGTGGTCAGAAAAATAACCTCTGTCTTCCAGATTCTACTTTTTAATCCAGCAGGTTGTTTTTTACAGGACAGAACTGGAAGTCTAACCAGTTCTTCCAGTGTAAGTGATTTCAGGATGTCCCTGTGCAACAGTGTGTAGACATACCTGGTTATTGTAGCTAAATAGCTCAATTTTTGTTTCATGTGACCATAAAACTTTTCTCCAGGAGACATTTGGATTATCCATGTGGGCAGCTGCAAATTTCTGTCAAGCTTGAAGGTGTCAGGGGCTTCTTTAATGTTCGGTACTTTCTCAATCCATCCATCCATTCTCTTCCACTTATCCAATTTAGGGCCCCGGGGGCGCTGGAGCCTCTCCCAGCTGTCTTAGGGCGAGAAGCAGGGTACACTCTGGACAGGCCGTCACTCTGTCGCATGGCTAACACATAGAGACAGGTTGAACCTTGGTGGTTCCTGGATTGTTCCTGAACATCATGACCAGTGTTCTCTCATTTTTGAGGGTGACAGTTTGGGTCTTCTTCCAGAACTTGGCAACATGGTTACATATCCGAATAACTTGTACCTACATAAAATTATGTGAACTGATGGTCTTGGAAACTGCAGTTGTTCAGGAATGGCTCCAAGAGGCCTTCCCAACTTGTGTAAGCCTGAAATTCTCTTAGAGTTTCACTGAGTTCCTTGAAGTTTCCTATTCTAAGTATTGGCCAATGCAATGAGTGCTGTCAAACAAATCCTTTAAAATAAAAATGACCTTGAGATTTAAACTGTGTAAACTGCTGATCATATACCTCCCAACACTCCAGCTTTGCTATTTTTTTAATTAATGTCAACCAAACTGCCAGTCATCTATTAATTAAAATTTACACACAAAAAATCCTCACTGCACATATATTTTCAACACGTGTGAATACAACCTGATTAAAGCAGCATGTGAGCAGCTGCTGTCTCTCCAATTGTTAGCTATTAGCTGTCCACCATTTTTTAGCAGTTTTTCTCCCAGTTAACAAAAAACACAAAAAAATATATGCTAGTCTCTCTGTGCAGCCAGCTGTGTGTTTAATGGCTGTCTACAAAGTGCCAAACACTGAAAAAATGAAAACACTGCAAAAATATTGAATTTGCACATTGTATTATCATCAAAAGCACATCACTAGTTTTCTGCTTGGTATACTGTAACAGAAAAAAGTGCTTTAACCACACGCTATAAACAAAAAACTCTGAAAGGAAGGTTTTGACTGGGATGTGGTTGTTGAACTCCAGGTATTGGCTGCTCGTTAAAAGGAAAATTAACTTCCCAAAAGCATTTTTTTTCTTCCTAGAAAATGCTCTGAAATATGTTGATATACTTTGCTGAATTAACCAATTGGAAGGGTCAAATATGAAAAAAATCAAATCTTACGTCTTTCACCCTCGTCCTGTTTTACTGTCTCTCAGGCTCTCGTCACCATGACTCCCGATCAGAGGCGCGAGTCTATCGGTTTGTCCCAGATTAACCTTTCGGACCAAGAGGATAAATCTAAGGCCTACACTCTGGAGGAGTTTTCCTACGACTACTTCAGGTGACTAAGTGTAATGTGAGGCTGTTTTAAGTACAAATGAAGTTAAAAATATGCGTGAAAGTTTTTTCTAACCGCTGTTCTTCAGGCCTCCTCCAAAGAGTACTCTGAGCAGGGTGGTGATCTCAAAAGCTCGAGGGAAGGAGCGTCTGTGGAGCTGCACCCGCGAGCCTCTCAAACAGCCTCTATTGAAGAAAGTCCTGGCTCACGACGAGCTCTCCCAGGAGGCCTGCCTTGCCTTCATAGATATCCTTTAGCGGAGGGCGTGATTGATCATTTGTTTGGCTTTCTTGTTTGCTTTTTTTCTCTGGTGCTTTTGTTATATCAGAGCAGGTAATTAACTTTCCCAAGGGACCATATGAGAAAGTGGAAGGGTTGTGAAGGGCTCAGTTCAGTTCTGATAAATATTCATTTTGTCTCTTTATAAACTGCTACTGGTAAGAGTGGATATTACAGGTATCCAAGCCTACAGTTACACCTGTCGACCAAGCTCCCCATGAAAGTTACTCACTGTTGTTTGTGGATTTTGATGGGAATCATAAGCTGGTCTTGACTGCTCCATCGCTAGCAAAGGTTTAGCTGCTTTTGTAGTCTCGTAGTGGCGATTGAAACTGTAATATTTAATCTGCTCTATACAAAGAAAACGTGCTTTTTAATGCTGGTAGGTTAGTAATTCAGGGATGAACTCGATTTTTTGGAGCCAGCCAAGTGGCCATCAGAGGAAGTTTGCTGCTTGGTTATTTCCAGTCAGCCATACTGCTTGACCTGTACCAGCCTGTCGTTATGTGAATGGTCCTTGACTGTGTTTGCACCTGTGATGAAGTATATGGGCGACTACCCGTCCAAACGAGTGCGTTCTGTCAACGAGCTCACCGATCAGATATTCGAAGGAGCCCTGAAGGCCGAGCCGCTCAAAGACGAAATCTTTTGCCAGATTCTCAAACAGCTGACAGACAATCACATTAAGTAAGTCCAAGAAAAAAAACTGTCTTTTCAACCTCTTCTTCTATAATCAATATTTTAGCTCAGTGTTCACAGTTTAAGCTGTGAGTGTTCACTTTGATCACTCGCAAAGCATCTCTTACATCTGTAACATGCACCTTCCTGGTAAACCCAGTGGTTCTTTCACAGTCTCTGCAGCACCCTTAGTCTTTTTTGCCACTTGATATTCATTAAATTCACACAAGCAAACAAAACTGTATTCATTGTCCACACAGAGACTGGTGTTTAACATTTTCGCCTGCTGTACCGTCACCACAAACAAAATCCCTGCACACTTAGAAATACGTCTGGTAGTAGCAAGAAAATAATGATATAAGCATGACGGAATATGAACATGCATAAAAGATTTCTGTCTTCTAGATGTTTCTCACTAAAGGACACTTTCTTTCCTGTGCCACAAAGCCAAAATCCTGACCCTCAGTTTGCGCACTGTTTACCTTGTCATGGTGTTTGTGTGTAGGTACAGTGAGGAGAAGGGCTGGGAGCTGCTCTGGCTTTGCACTGGTTTGTTTCCTCCCAGTAACATCCTGCTGCCTCACGTCCAGAAGTTCCTGCAAGCCAAGAAACACTATCCTCTGGCTCCAGACTGCATGCAGCGGCTGCAGAAAGCCTTACGGTAACACAAACGCACACAGCTGTTGTTAACACCTGTTAAACCCACTGATGCTTTTTACAGCTTTAAGTCTCACACCACTTTTTTAGCTCAGTTGAGAAGCACCCGCATGAGCTTCTATTTCCCAGCTGGTTCATACAGCTCAGTTACAGAAACTGTATAGTGCATATTACCTCAAATTACAATTTTTACCCCTAGTAATTGTTTTTATTATATTTTATTCATTATTCATCCTCACTGCCCTTTGTGCTAGAAACGGATCGAGGAAGTACCCTCCTCACCTGGTGGAGGTGGAGGCCATCCAGCACAAGACGACTCAAATCTTCCACAAAGTTTACTTCCCTGATGATTCAGACGAGGTCAGTGACAACTAACATTCAAAAAGTACATTGTTATGTGTTATTTTACAACTGTGCATTTTATACACTAAGGGAAAAAAACTGTAATTTGAGACGTGCCACATCTTTAAACAAATGGTGAACTTGCATTGTTCACATTTTTCTGCACATTTACTAAATATTCTGCTTGTAGCTTTAAGCTCGACTGTAGTCTATGTTCGTGTTCACAGGTGTTTGAGGTGGAGTCGAGCACGAAAGCCAAAGACTTCTGCCACAACATCTCCGGACGTCTGATGCTCAAATCCTCCGAGGGCTTCAGTCTCTTTGTAAAGATCACTGACAAGGTGACGCCTCCATCCACAGCCCGATCGTACAAACGTATTCACTACAAGCTCAGCTCAGGGGCAGCAAATAGACAGATTAGACAAAAAAGGGTTAATTTTCTGTTTCTATGCTGATGACTTTTCTTTTCTTGTTGTGCTGTTTGTAGTTGTTGCTCTCTCTGCTGTTATATTTCTGGTAGACTTTTGGTTCTACCAAGAATTTGTTGTTTCAGATTCATGAAAAGAAGCATTTTTGGTCATTTTTCATTAATTTAAAGTCGGTTCGTTTTTATGTTGCATCCTATTTTCACTGGTTTGCCCCTCTTCCTGTTTTGTGGTAACTCTGAGTCTTCTCTTGGTTGTTTTAGGTTTCTTTGCAGATGTTTGATTCTGTGTGGTTATTTTGCATTTGTTAATCATTCTTTTTGTGTGTTTGTAGTCATTTTATTTATTTTTGTAGTGGTTCTGCATTTTTAAGTTCTTTTACCACCTCTCTGTAATCAGTTCATTGATTTCTTGTCAGTTCCTGACTTCCTGGTTCCTTTTGTGTTTATATTTTGTTTTTGTTTTTTGTTTGCATGATAATTTTTCATCTCCAGTGGTTTGGATTTGTTTCTGGAAATCATTCTGATTGTATTTTCAGTCTGAGGTTATTTTGCTTTTCTCTAGCTGGTTTTGCAGCTCTCAGTACTCGTTTGGTTTTTTTGGGGGGGTGGGGTTATTCATAGGTTGTCCTTCGCTTCTAAGTTTGCTTGTAATTATTTTTATGCAACTTTTTTTTTTTTTTTTTTTGCTTTACTTGCATCTGTTAGTAGAATTTGTGAGACATTGCCTGTACGTGTGATTAGTTTACACATAATCGTAACCTTTTGCTTTGAATATTAGCTTTATTTTTGAGGGAAAAGGGATCATGCCTACCACTGAAGCCATTCAAGATGGATCTTCTTCACACATTTAAATCCTTCACTTACTTCCAGGTCATCAGCGTGCCGGACGGCGACTTCTTCTTTGACTTTGTGAGGCACCTGACTGACTGGATCAAGAAAGCCAGACATGTAAAAGATGGTAAAGCCCCTCAGCTCAGATTGATGCTCAGATTGTTTTGGATCTTCTCGCTGATTCTTCGTTCTGTACCAGTTTATCTTTTCACCTTTGTGCTGTGTGCAGGTGTAGTGCCTTCTCTGACCTACCAGGTGTTCTTCATGAAGAAGCTGTGGACTAATACGCTTCCTGGAAAAGACTCCATGGCTGATTCCATCTTCCACTACTACCAGGTCAGTCCCTCTGGAGTATCAGTATATTTGGCTACTAAAACTTGATTAAATGTTGAGAGAAAACATTTTAAACTTGCCTGATGTAGAGCGGATGGTGTAGACCAGGGGTGTCCAAACTTTTTTCACTGAGGGCCACATACATAAAAATATAGGAGGGGCTGGGCCACTTACTAGAAATTCGGTATATAACCTTAACTGTAGCGTATTAAAGTTAGAAAAATCATTTAAAAGTGGTCAAATGTGTTATATTGTTGAATATAATTAAAGACAAAACTGCCTTCATCACAGCTTTCCATAAATGGATCTTTATTGATTTATTCAGAAAAAGCTTTGGTAGCTCATTCTCAGAACAGCAGCAGATTTCTTCTTGGACAGAAGATTTACAGCACAGAGAAAAAACACTAAAGGGGAAAATGGGACGGGTACATTTCAAGTTCTTATTTAAGTTATTAGGCTTAGCAACACACCTATTAATGTCTGTTTGAAACGATTATCAACATTAACAGACTGAACTGGACTTAATAACAGGAGTGCAAATAATTTCAGTAAATTATTCTGGTGAGTATCAGCTGCGCTGGGTGTAAATCAGGTCATCCAGCCGCGGTGCTGATCGTACGCCACTCGTGCCAAAAATCCGGACAAATGTCACTTGATCAAGGAGCAGATCTGCATCAGATGAGATCAGCTGACTTTGCGTGTGCGTGCGCTGTGCACAGCGGTGTGTACTCTGTGTGTTAACAAGAAAAACGCATATAAGAAAGTGGTGCGCAAAAGCAGGGTAGTGACAGAATTGATGCGCATTATTGATATTTGAAGCATGTGTACCTGCACATTAACACACGGGTACTGTGGAATATATTTTTTACTCACCTAAAGCGCTCGTGCTCTCGTCCACTCCCCGCAAAAAAAATTAGCAGCTGTGCGGTGTCTGTGGCATCGGTGCTCGGATCGCATGCGATGGAGTAAAAATCAAAAGCACAGCTTTATCAGACAGTTGCAGTTTAATGTTGGCTGACAGTCTTCAGTGCGTGGCACAACTGTACTTCTGGACATGCTGACGTTGTTGAAGTCCTGCACTGTTTCCGGGCACATTATTTCGGTGACTTTAACGAGGCAGCGTTTTATGAGGTCTCCATCTGAAAAAGGCTTGCCATGTCTTGCGATGAGTTGGGCGACCTCATAGCTGCTATTGGAGCCTTTTCCTGGACAATTTTAACACGAAAAAAAATACTGTTGCTGACCCCGCAGGATAGCTACCCTTTGCTTTAATTTCTGCTCTCGCTCAGCACCAGTGTAGGATGCATAGGCCTGATGTTTGGTTTCATAATGACGTCGTACATTATACTCTTTCATAACTGCCACAGTTTCAGTGCAGATCAAACAGACACACTTCCCCTTGAGTTCTTTGAAGAAATATTCACTCTCCCACCATGTCTGAAATTTTCTGCACTCACTTTGCTTCTTTGGTTCTGCCATGTTTGGTAACTTGGGGGTAAATTTCTTCTGTGATTGTCCTTTTTGGTGGAGCAACTGCCTTGATCAACAGTAGCTCCCCCTGGTGTTAAAACTAAGAAGTGCAATACACTCAAGTAAAAGTTGAAGTGCGGGCCATACTCTATTCTATTTATAAAATTACTTGAGGGCCAATTAAAAATGGACCGCGGGCCGCATTTGGCCCGCGGGCCGGACTTTGGACACCCCTGGTGTAGACTAAACTCTGAATCATGCTGAAAGCTCTCTGTCTCCATCTTCTCTCCAGCTGTGCAAAGCTTCAAAAAAGAAAATCTGTATGTGGTATCGGTTTCTGACCAGCTGTTGTCTTTCTCTGCAGGAGCTGCCGAAGTATCTGCGTGGCTACCACAAGTGTTCAAAGGAGGAGGTGCACCAGCTGGCAGCGCTGATCTACAGGGTGAAGTTTGAGGAGGATAAATCTCACTTCCACAATATTTCCAAGATCCTGAAGGAGCTCGTCCCCCAGGACCAGATCAGACATTTGTCCCCCGACGACTGGAAGCGGGTGAGCATGCAGAGATTTAAAAATGGTAAAAAACTGAATGTCTGGATGCAGGAATGGCCTCACGCTGATGATGACTATGTTCAAAAATGATTTCCTCTTCAGTTTGTAGCCACAGATACAGAATTAAAACATCAGATTTGGATTTAATCCTCAGGTGTTCATTCATTCACAACCTTTCCTCAGTGATCACAGTTCTTTCTCTAGTTACTTATTTAAGATGTTTTCATGCTTTTGTTTAAAAATCCAGAAATATGGTCTGGTGATTGGTGCTTTTTGGCACCTATGCTGGGCAGTTAAAGTTTTAATCAACAAGTAAAAAACACAAAAGTTAGATTGAACTTGTCGTGGAAATCTAGTGAGACAAAAACTTTTAATCACACATTAAAACTCCTAGGTGACTCAGATGTTTTTATTGCAAAAGAGCTGACCTCATGTGTTAACAGGATCCTTTGAAGCACCGGATTCAGAAAAATGCTATTTTTAGAGGCCTGAAAAAGGAGTCTTGGCCTGAGCCATGCTGCTAAATGCACATTCCTTAATCAGTCGTAGGTACTTAAGTTTCAAATGAGTTGAAATGATCTATAAAACTGAAACAAATGAAACTCGAGACAATCACCAGGCGATATGCAGAGATTTAAATCTGTAGCAGCACGTCAGCTTCTCTCTCTGACGTCATCCCAAACCCCAAAAAGAGGCTTTACTGTTTTCAGAGCTCTCTAGGAGTTTGAAAACATTAAAATCCAAATATAACCCACAGCTGCTTGCTCCTTTTATAGGTAATCACTTACAAGTCTGTGTGCAAAAAGAGTGAAGGAGTGTTCTATCTTCCTGTTGTTGTGTGTCTCAGTCCATCGTGTCGCTGTTCAACAAGCACTCAGGGAAGACTCGGGAAGAAGCCAAACTCTCCTTCCTCAAAATCATTTACAAGTGGCCCACGTTTGGTTCTGCCTTCTTCGAAGTCAAGGTAAAGACGTTAGAGACTCTTTAGTTTATAAAAGCTTGGAACTTCTGCATTCACTGTTTTCCTGCTCTATTTTATCTACCTTCACTTTTAAAAAAGCAGCACAACACAAATTTTGCATTTTTTGTTTTTCTGTTTTGCTTTTTCTGCAGCAAACAACTGATCCCAATTACCCAGAAACCCTCCTGATAGCAATCAACAAACATGGAGTCAGTCTGATTGATCCCAAGTCTAAGGTGGAACACATTTATCTTTGATATTTAAATAGATCTGTATTGATAGAGCACTTTACTACTCTGTCTCCCTCCCCTCACTCCCAACTGGTCACAGCAGATAGATGCACCTCCCTGAGCCTGTTTTCCTCCAGAGGTTTCTTCCTGTTAAAAGGAAGGTTTTCCTTCCCGCTGTTGCCAAGTCCTTGCTCATAGGGGATCTTCTGATTGTTGGTGCCTTTTTCTATTACTGTAGTTTTTCTCTGTATTATTGTATAGTATTTACCTTACAATATAAAGCACGTTGAGGCGACTGTTCCTTTGAAATAAATATCTGAGCACTCAAAGCACTTTTTTTTCACTTTTTTTTTTTTGTAGTTTTTGATTTAAAACTGGAAATACTTGTTTGTATGTGAAGTTTATGCTCAGCTAATTTAAATGAGTTTGAGCACAGGATTATTCTCTTATCCGGCTTATCAAAATTTCCTGTAGGACATCCTCATCACTCACCCTTTCACCAAGATCTCCAACTGGAGCAGCGGCAACACGTACTTTCACATCACCATCGGAAACCTGGTGCGAGGCAGCAAGCTGCTGTGTGAAACCTCCCTGGTGAGCTCTTAGTTTTTATAACATGAAACAAAGAATGTGAGCATTTAGTTTTCCAAGCAAAGCTGCTTTTAATGTAATTATGCACAGCCTGAGCAGTGAAAGCAGCGTGCCAGCAGATTTAATTGTCTGTCTTTTCCGTAGACTCTCTCGTTTATCACGTGTCGCACCAACAAGATTACGCTCTGCAGGAAGCAAAATCTTTGCGTTGACATTTGAATCGCTCATTTATTTAATGTGTAATCAAGTATTTTTTGAGTGCGGTGTCTGAAACGATTTTGTATGGTTACCTGTGCTCTCTTTTTAACTTCAAACTTAATTACATGTGAGAGAAAAGGGTTGAGGTAACAATTCAAACGTCACAGGAAAACTTATGAGAAAATCAAATCAGTGAGCTTGTGTGAATAATAATAGATCCTTATACAGTGAAAAGAGCCGCACATTCCACAAAGCAATCATCAATATATTCTCATCCATCAGGGCTACAAAATGGACGACCTCCTGACCTCTTACATCAGCCAGATGCTGACGACGATGACCAAACAGCGAACGTCCCGGGGCAGCAGCAAGTGAGCAGAAGGCTGGAAAGTCATTGATCCCATTTGTTCGAAGCTGGACACAAACACACACACACACACACACACACACACACACACAACACTGCAGACTGTAAAAACATGTAAACACGCTAATGGCTGACTGTGACGCTCTAATGTTTTCACACTATAACAACGGTCCTGTCTTAAAACTCACCTGCTGCCTTTAAATGTCTTTTTCCTGATGCTGGACTTTGTGTAATTGCAGTGATTAGCAGTGACGTTTATTCTCTGTGCTGTAAAGTTTGACACGTTCAACTTTCAGTGAAACCACTTTTCACATGTCTTGACTGAAGTGTGCAAAAAGATTTTTATATTATTGACATCTGCACTGAAACAGCTGGGCTTGTATTTATAAAGTGTCACTAAGTAGGAACTTGGTCCTGCATAGGCTGAAAGTGATGAATGCAACTGTTCTTGTTTAACTGTGTTAGGGGAGCACAGTTAAATGTCTTGTTTGGCATCAGCGATGAACCAATTCTTAAAACACTACATTTAAAACCTGGAGCCAGTCATTTTTAGTGTTTCTGTTAGAAAAGAAATCATCATTTTCTGTCCTATTAATCTCCATCTTAACATGGCGGTTTCAAATCTGAAGAAGCATCCTGGTCACTTTTCCATAAAGTCTCAAAGAAATCTTGCTATCTTGAACCTGGTGATATTTACGCAGAGAGGTATGCACGAGATTTATGCCTGCACACTTCTTGTGTCAAATCAACAGTTTTTATTTTGCAGATCTTTGAATTGCTTCTACTGTATAGATCATATTCTTGATTATAATTCATTAAGAATATAAAATGGCATAAAAGTTAAACTAGAATCCTAAAGGCATGAACAAAATCCCAATTTATACAATTTAGAGTCATTCTTTAGAAACTGATCTAAGGAGCTTGGAAAGAAAAGCATCTGGACTTCTTTAAGTTTCTCCAGATGCTTTTCTTTCCAAGCTCCTCCTGGATGACTGAGAACCTTTACAGACATTTAAAAAATGATCCAATATAAGAAAGTTTCCCAGTCTCACCGTCTGTTTTCCATTGAAAAATTCAAGGATCGTAATACACTTCCTAAATTCAGTTCAGTTCATTTAGATAAACAACTCTCACCTCAAATCGCTTTATATTGTAAGGTACAAACCCTTCAATAATACTACAATAATGATAATTCTCACAGAAAAACTGCCAAATTTTACATCTGTACCTCTAGTTTGGTCATAAAAATATTTTTCTGATGACGTTAGGGGCGTTTCCAAACCTTTTCTGAGCAGAATTTTCTCTGGAGCTACTTTTTTATCTGCGTATTCAAAATTTGTAAAGGTGTTCCGCCTCACTTTTTGAAAATTCATTTTTAAAAAGATTCATATTTTTGTTTTTTACAGGTAGCACCCACAGCCTCAGAGCATCTATTCTAATATAGTTGGCTCAAAAGAAAATGCCACTAACCTCATCACAAAAATATTTTTTTAGGCAAACTAATAACATCAGAAATCTGATATTTACACAACTCACAAGTTTGTAGACTTAAGACTTGCCAGGTCTCTCTTGTAAATGAGATTTTTAATCTCAGTGAGATTTTTTTAGATAAATAAAGGACTAATAAATATCAATGATGACTCTACTTGAACCTTGGGAACCCCACTGGACTGACTGCGGGTCAAGTCAAAATGATGCTGCATTATTTTTGAATTAATGGATTAATTTGTGCCGTTATTCTAGCCAAATCTTTATAATCCCAAGAGATTCTGTGATGCTTCATTCATCCCTTACTTTTAACTATGGCTATCTGAAGCAACATCTCCCCATAGCATTAGTCCTCTGGTTCTTTTTGTTTATTTAACTTGTAGGTAGTGTTCTTATTTATGCTTACAGTTGCTCCAAGGTTATTAAATCAACGTTCTGACATTTTTAAAAAACATTTTACGTTTCAGATGTCGTCCTTTTTTTTTTCTTTTTCTTTCATTTGATTGATTTGTTACACTTTGCCAATTTTTGCAGTCAACCTCAGCCACATCAGGAACAATCTCCAAACCTGTGAACACTATCTGGACTTGAACGTAGCACTGGTTCGGAGAAAATACGAGTATAGTTGCTTTTACTTCATCGTTAGCATCCCGTGTGTGTGCCACAAAGTTCAAACACTCTTTGTATCCAGTAGGGATTTTTTTTTCAGTGTTTCCATGTGTACTGTAGCCGGTGAATGATTCGTATTTGTCTCTTCTTCTTTTTTTAATATATGAATTTAGTATTAATTTGTAAATCATAACGGACTTTTGTTTGTTCTGGATGATGTTTATGAAACAGAAATAGTTTCATCCATATGACCACATATCTTATTCTGTAGAAATGAATAAATAACATTTTCCAAAGAGTCCTGTGTGGTTGGTTTCTTAATATCAGAATTAAAGTTTATTTACAGCTGGTACTTGGATGTCTTTGATCATGCAGGAAAAATTCTCTGGCATCTAAAATGTTGCAATTTTCTTTTCTTTTTTTACTTGTAAGCTATATCTTTACAATCATGTATAAATTACTTTTATTTAAAATGTTGTAATCTCTTTCAAATACAAATAGGGGTACTCAAGATTATGAGCAGGTATAAAGGTACAAATGCAAGAATTTAATCATTTTTATAGAAAGCTATTTGAATGCAAAAATGATCTGATTTGTGATGTTTAACTTAAACATGTGTACGTACATTATCACTATTTATTCAGGTTCTAACATACACATTTTTAAATAGTCAAATGTGTTAAAATTGTTTGTGAAATGAAGCAAGCAATTATAAGCACTCAATATCATACCATACACCTGTGACACTTCTGAAACAAAATTTTCTCCACAGTATTTTAGCTCTTCTTAAAAATGTATATTCTACTCAGTTAATGCTCATTACCTGTAAATTACTCAAAAGTTAAAGTTTGTGGAATGTGGTCCTATTTGGCTCATTTTCAGCTCCACAGTTAAGTTGTTGTAATTTCTCTGTTAGAATATCTCCTATGCCGTTTTACCTTCATCCCACTTAAACCAACTGTCTTCTGACTGGCTCACTACTACAAACGGAAGGTTTGAGCAGCAGGTGGGTGGAGCTTTGCTTACATCCCATCATGCCCAAAGATGACCAAATTAGTATGGATGATTGTTTCTGCCACTGAAAAAAAGTTAGCAAGTTAACATGTTGAGCCAACTGCTCTGAAGGCTGAGCTTTTGGCTTGTATTACTAGATCGCCTGATTATTTGACACTGTTTAATATAAGCATCACTATAATAGTATGCAGGAGGAACAACATAATAGTTCAACGGCAATTATAAATAAGGAGTTTGGTTTATTATAAATCTGTAAAAAGAATTTAAAATCAGGTTGACTAAAAACGCCCGCAGTGGGAAAGGTTAAACAAGCGCAATCTAATAAGACACTGGATTTTTATTAGCTTTAGCCAGAGCCAGGCTAGCTGTTCCCTTGTGTTTCCAGTCATTATGCTAAGCTAAACTAAGCTGCTAGCTGTTGCTAACCATTTGAAGTCTAACGGTAAAATGATTTTAAACGCTAAACCAGATAAATACAGAGTGAGGCACTGTTTCAGCCACTTTAATTCATTAAGACACAGAAGTTTTTCGAGGTTGGCAGTGTGTGATTTGGCTTCGAAGGCTCAGCAGACATCAGTGCTCTGTTACAACCGCCAGGCTGGGCGTCTTTTCCGCTGCAGAGTTCCCACTGGAGACCGACCAGATATCACTCAGCTCTGAGAGAGAAGATACAGTCAGAAGAAAGAGAAATTAGCTGTCCATAAGTCAAAATGTTGGGTTTTTAGCCCCATAAAGCCTGGACCAGAAAAATCATTGTGGAACCACCCCCCATATTAAATTTCAATTTGCATATATGAATTTTCATTTTTTAAGTTAAGTTGCTACATATGGCATTTTTATGCACTTATATCCTCATAAGACTTCTATCTTTTGACTTATTTGAGCTACCCTAATAAGTCCTGATGTGCTCAATAGAGGACATGCTGGCCTTTCCAATGATATCTCATATGTTTGGGTGCCCTCTTTTAGCTCCAAAGACGCAGATTCTCAGGATATGATAAACATATTGTGGCAGTGGGAATTGATTTATCTGCATTTTATTTTTTGAACTGTGTTTTTTAGCCCTAAAAAAACCTTTTTCATATTGATATCTCCCATATTTAAGTGAGCTCAAAAAATCCTGGAAAAACATGAATGATATGAAAATGAGTCCAATATTTTCTTAGTATGAAGGTAAAGGTTTGTGTGACTTCATTAAATATACTAAAGTTGTAATTAAAAAAATCATCTGATTCTGAGGGGTTCAGATGGGAGGTACTGATTGATTTTATATGGAATGAAAGGTGCTATAGAAAAGGTCATGGAGTTATTAAAGTGTATTAAACTATAAAATTAACTATAAAATTAAACAAAAATGTAAAAGTATTTTTCTATAATTTAATCTGCAAAATCTCATTTAGACTTTCTGAGCCAAAGGTGGCATCTTAGATGTTTTGGTTTTTCTGACCAACAGTTCAAACACCCCCATGAAAAAAAAGCTGGAAACATTATACACACACTTGTTTGTGTTTTTTTCTTTTTTGTTTTTGCTTGTTAACATTTTCAGTCCTCTAATTCAGTCCTCAGTGTGAAATATCAAACCAGCTCCTTAAACTGCAGGAGGTAGATGAGAAATAATCACAAATCACACTCATTTCGTCACATTGTATTACCACAGGACTCCCCCAAAACATTTTTGCAACTGTAAACAACAATCGCTGATTTATAAACACTGCATTTGCATTGCAAATAAGATGTTAGACCGGTTTCTTTTTGCACTAATTACAGTGTACGGCTAATACCTCGTCTCATAATTAAATCTTTGTGAAAACCTATACTGTAAGAAAATAAATCAGTTTAAGTCTGTAAACAACCTTATAATGGCAATTTTCCAATATATACTATATTATATCAACCAATCTGATGGTAATATTTCCATTTAGTTGATTTTTTAATTTGATGTATTTATGGGGTTTTAAACACCAGATTTTTAATATAATGTACAGATAAAAAATTCATTGTTTACTCACAATGGGGTGATTTTAATTTAGCCTAGAGATGAAAATGTCTGTGTGCGTCACATATCTAAGACTCCAGTTTTCCTTTAGGTTTTTTTAAGTCTGCCGTTTATTTTATGGCAAGTTACCCTTTTTAAATTTGCTGTAAGTGCCACCTTCCATCTTGATCCTGCTGCCTGTGCAGAAGGCCAGTTCTCTCTCTCTCCATCTGAAAACACATTTTCATCTTGATAGAGAGCGAAACATCGCGATTACATCAGAATACAGGTTGGATGTATTGGATGCAAGGTAGGTGTGTGTGCGTGTGTGTGTGTGTGTTTTCCACCTGTGGAAGAAGAAGATAAGGAGTATCAGCACAAAGGACATCAGATCAGTAAGAATCCACATCAGTTTATACTCATCGGGACTCTGAGAAGCAGATCAGAAGAGACCGTGTGGAAGCAAACAGGTGAATATTATTATCTTTTATATATGAAACAATAATAAATAGGCAAAAGTTCACAGTTCATTTTATCATTCCTTTTATCATCTTGATAATAATTGTAAATTCCTGTGTTCAAATATGGTTTAAAAGGTTCCCAGATTAAAGCTTGTGGTACTAATTTCTACCACAAGATGGTGCTGCAAGTTAACGTAACCAAGCACTTATTCGACCAGGAGGCCTGCCGGCTGTAGTACTAGAAAAATAAATATCAAAAGTTAATCAAAGCCCAGCACACACTTGAAAAGATTTCAACACCTGTATTTTAACATAATTTAACATGCTACAGATGTGCTTTAGATGACTAAATAGTGTACTTAAACACATTTAAGAAACAAATGTTACAGCAAAAGCAAGCAAAACTTTATTTATGTAGCACAGATAAAAAACATAAAACACTCAACAGCAGGACACTTTAAAACACGCATGCATGAACAATTATTAGAACCTAAAAATTGCAATCCATTAAACAAGCAGGAATAGGGTAAAATAATCATTAAAACCAGAAATGGGACCACTGAAGGTTAAATAGGAGTGCTATAAGTTTGGTTTAATCACTGATTATGCTGGATGACTGATATGATTTGGTAGGTTGCTTCAGCAGCTTGGACCATAAAAGGTAAAGCCCCACTACACAATACTACAACCGCACCTCATCCAAATTACCTCAAAGTTGACACCCTTACCCCCCACTGCTAACTATATGGTACCATCACTAGGTCAGGCGTTTCAAAATAAAAGCTTCTGGAGTAAGAAAACTTCATAAGAGAGGCAACAGGTCGATGTCAGAAATGAAGCGCATTGCTTGAGCTCACCATGATAAACAAAGGGGAACTGATAGTGCTGAGCAGCTGGGGGGCGTTGGTGGTGACTGAATGCACTCCAGCACACCAGGCTACAGAGTAGAGCCACGGCTGGCTGATCACATACAAGTTTGTGGTGATGTTTACTGCAGCATACTCCCTACACACAGGAGAGGAGAAAGTCATGACTATTACTAAACACAAGGAGACACACACACACACACGTGTACACAGTTTGTTACCTGATGAGCTCAGCGGACATGGAAGTGTAGTCCAGGTTGAGTTTGACGATGTGGTTACTCTGGAGCTCCTCTAGAGGGAGCCGACTGCCTGAAGTCTGCTGGAGCTCAGGATCGAGTTCCTGGACCAGAGCTCTGAGATTTGATGGCAGCCAAAGCACCTAGATATGGCACGCAAGAGGTGTTACCTACTACTCATTCACAGTAACTGCACTCTTTTCAAACATTAAAATGTTAAATTACAACATTTCACAGTGGAGTCTGGTGATAGAGAACAAAATAAGCCTCGCCTGTGAGGAATGGATGGATGATTCGTTCTGGATGACCTCGAGCGTGCGCTGGATCCAGGTGTCTCTGAAAGGGTGATCTCTGGGTGGGCGATAGAGGTCAAAGATCACGAGTTTGCCCGTCTGAGCTGCCAGCTGGAGGAAGGCCTGCAGGCTACAGACAGACTGGTTTCCAGCTCGCTGTCGGTCGTCTGCGTCCAGAGAGCCAGCCGTGCCAAATGGGTTGTGCTGCAGGGGGTGACCATCAATAACCAATCAATACAGTGATTTCACATGACATGTGATATGCTTCTCATTGGCCAGCTCATTTTTTTCCATTTTTGGCTGTTGTCATGAGGAATTCATTTGTGTCCAAACATGCTCAACTCCATCCTGTAGTTATAGTAACACTCTTAAACCTCAAATATAGGAAACAAAATATCTTTTTTTTACCATTTCATTACATCCGTACATCCATTTTCTGCCACTTATTCTAGTCTGGGTCAGGGTTCCCTCTCCCCAGCTACCTCCTCCCACTCTAACCCTCTTCTGGGACACATTTCCAGGCCAACCAAGTGATGCAATCTCTCCAACATGTCCTGGGTTTGCCCCAGTGTGTGCTCTCAGGTAGACATGTGCAAAACACTTCAAATGGCTTATTTAAATAGAAAAGATTAGCAGCTGTGCTCTGAGTCCATCTATGGCAAACAGCAGGTAAAAGAATATCAGAGAGGTTATTAGCTGATCCCACAATGCAGTGAATAAAATCAATAATTCTTACTTTTTATTTTTTTAGAGCTTTTTTTTTTGGCTACAAATTTCAAATATCAGAGAATGGCTATCACTATCATGGAAAAGGTGTCATTAAATGTCAGACTCACAGACAGGAACCAGTCCCCAGCGTTCAGGCTCTCCAGCTCATTCCAGGTAAACCTGGCAGCCGGAGTATTGGTCCGGTTTGGGAAAACTTCATGGATGTTGGTGGTCCGCTGCAAAGTGTAGTCATGCATCAGAAAAGGCACGCCATCAAAACTAGAGGACAAGGACAGGACAACAGAATGAGACTCTGAATGGGGCAGGGAGCTTTTTAGAAACAGAAAAGTCAGCTCGTCAGAAAGGTTATTGTATTTAAAGTTTAATAGGCTTAACTGAGACCTGGCTAAGTGCTTGGTTTTCAGTGCTTGTCTTTAGAAACAGAACTGGAACATAACAATGTCATGACAGCATGTATGTAGAGAGCTCCTGGCTCAAATGCTCAAATACTTTTATCAATACTTTACATTCACTATTAGACAAACTTGGGGAATTTAAAATGCCAGTGAATTCCTCAAAAAGTTGATTATCCTTGGATTTATTGGATACTTTGATTCCTATTCTTTATACTCGACTTTAATATACAATACTTTTTGTAAATGTAAGGGATAACACTTATAGTAGTAGTTTATTAATGAGTGACGTCCAAATCAATTAAAAAAGTTGCCTAAAGGTTCTTTATATTGTAAGGTAAAGACCTTACAATAATACATAGAAAACCCCAACAATCAGAAGACCCCCTATGAGCAAGCACTTTGGTGACGGTGGGAAGGAAAAACTCCCTTTTAACAGGAAGAAACCTCCTGCAGAACCAGGCTCAGTCAGGAGCAACCGCTGGGCACGACCGGTTAGGGGGTGAGGAGAGAGAAACAGGACAAAAGACATAAATTATCAGTTGGCAGACTTCTTTAAGTGCAATTGTAAAATCAAATCCAAAGGTAAGTTTAAACTATAAAATATGGCAGTTCAGGTTAAAAATTGTAAAAACATTTTTTCCAGTCAATGATCTTGTTTGCTGAAAAACCGCACACTGTTGGGTTGAGATAACATGACTAACTTGGCCATTGAAGAACATTTCTTTTCCTTGAGAAAGTCTTGGAGTACTTTTGCAGTATGACTGGGTCTTTATCCATGAAGCACCGTCCAATCAGTTCTGCAGCAGAGAGTACAGCCTTGTACATTTCAGGATCATCTTACTGCTTCTATCAGCAGTGAAATCATCAATAAACACAACAACCCCGTTTCACTGGAAGCCATACAAGCCCATACCATAACATTGCCTCCACCATGTTTAACAGAGGATGCAACGAGCTGTTTCTCTGCCTCTCCATGCTTTTCAACTCCCATCATTCTGATTAATCTTTGCTTCATCTGTCCAAAGAATATTTTTTAATGCTTTCTCGTAAAGTTTAATCTGGCCTTCCAACTCTTGAATGTAACCAGTGGTTTGCACCTTCTTCTAAACCATCTGTGTTTCCATTCATGAAGGCGTCTCTTGATTTTAGGCGTTGACAATGACAGGTCAACAGATTTAAAAATTTTAAAGTGTTCTTGGAATGATGTTGGGAAGTTGTTTTTCTTAACCAAAGAAATAATCTAAAAATCTAAAGATTTTCCTCTGTCTTTCTGGTAGGTTTGTTTTGGTTCTTCAGCCTAATGATGGCCTCCCTCATATCCAACAAACAGCATTTAAAAATGGATCTGAGTACTAAACAGTTAATGCAGCACTTTTGGTACTTCACATCTTGAATGGTTTTAAATCTGAGCTGGTTTAGAGAAGCAAAACTACAAAAAATGTCACTGGATCTGACTGTACTTTACACATAATTAAATATCATGTTGTAGAAAAGTGTCTGCCTCAAAAAGAACCAAAAGTAACAGAGCCAACGCTGCAGGAACCATAAATGCTATACTATTAGATAAAGAAGACTGTGGTTCATTGTTGCAGCTGTTGCAATTACAGAATTTCACATTATGTAATGTTAATCTGAAATCACATCAGTCATCAGCAGAAAACAAAACACCACAATTAACAGGAAGTGAAACAAGATGGCAAGACATCCACAAATGTTTGGTCACACGATCAATCGAGACAGTCGGTGGCCACGCCCACTGTTGATTCTGCAGCATCTGCGTATTTGGTTGCGGTTTTAAAGCCACGTTTGTTTCTATAGGACATTTTAAACAACCCCAGCTGTCTAAAGTGCTGAATAAGTTATTCAAAATATACACTTTACATAACAGTAACTAAATGAGCAATAAATACAGAATAAAAATCACATAAAACAAAGTAAGTAAGACGCCGTTTGCATAATAAAGCCCAGGGTACTCTGCTCAGTAGAGTTTTGAAAGTGTTTTACAATAACTGAGAGACTGTGCAGCGATTATGTGAAAAAGTAAGCTGCTGACATGTGATTGCTTTGTCACTTTGCAGCATGTTTTCTAAATAGTGTTTAGGCTGCATTGCACTGGGCTCTCAGGGCCATTGTACCATAAATGAACACACATGCTTTCGCAGAGAGCTCCTCACTGACCTTATGGTGACATCCGTCTCCAGACCGTCACACCCAGCCTCCACCGCCTTCTCAAAGGACATCAGGGTGTTTTCTGGAGCGAGCTGCAGAATGAGAATTAACAGAGAACAGCAACTTGCAGCAGCATTCAGTGCATGCGTGGAACTTTCAGCTCTGAACAAAACACACAGGAAGGATTTGAGCTTTTCTTTGTTTTTGTGTCAGTTCAGGGCCTGAGTGGTGTCCAAGAACATATTTCACATTACACTAATTTATGTTGTGTCACATTCAGGCTTAAAACTCTTTTACAGACCAAAGAATTTTACAACAGCATGTAAAAAAATCCTTTACTCTCATGAATAGTAACTGTTTGTTTACAAAAAGAAAATCAAAATCTGCTTATTTCTGTTACAAAGAAAGAAAAATTCTCTGTTTTACTTTGTCATAAGTGACACTAGGACAATTGAAATACTGCTGCACTCTCACTTTGGTATACAGGAAGAATTAAGAAAAGACAAAGGACACAACAGGGAATATATAAAAATCATCTATGTAGTAGAAGATATAAATAAGATAAATAAATAAATAGAAATGTGCGAAATATCTGTACTTCAAACCCTAATCCTAATTAAAGTTTGTCTTGTTTCTGTAGAAAAAGTCAAATTTTCCATTGCTGGTTCCTGTTAGTGAATGCATCATGGAAAAACAAAGCTAAAAAGGGGTTCAAGCTTTAAAGTTTTACAGAGCAGTAACTGTGTTTTTGCTCACCATAGGGGCTCCTCTGTGGCCGATGAGAGCCGGTGCAGGGCCCAGGGTCCCCTTCTCTTTGATACAAGGAGAATACAACCCGAGGGGAACCAAGTAGAGGGACAACAAGACAGTCAGGTACACGGTCATCATCAGGCCTCGCCGTACTAAAACACAAACACCCAATAAAAAGCATAAACACGAAGAGAGAGATATTTTTTTTAAAACTGAGGGATCCTAACTAATAAATGAAGGAATCTCTGTGCGTGTTTTTTTCCCTCAGTATTTATCTAACCTGCTTCACAGTTCATGGATGTGGAGGTGAGAAGAAAATGAAGTGTTGTGAAGTCGTTTGGATGAGTTGGAAAATCCCAGTTCCTGAAATACTCAAAGTCACTAAAATCCCCTTTCTGATGCTCAGTTTAAGCATCTTTACATCCCTAAATGCACTGAGTTGCTCTAATGTAATTGGTTAGTTGATCAGGTGTACCTAAGAAAGTGTCTGCTGAGTGTATTTTGCCTATATTGTGCTTTTTTTGCGTTGTGTTTCTTGGAAACTGAATTTTTACTTTACTTTAAATATGAGTTTTTATGTTTATCATCTTTTCATATATCAGAATAAAAACAAACATTTTAAAAGCATGTCTGAGACTCACCTCTGCTTTTCATGCGAAAGAAATGCAAAGCAACAGGCCAAGCCAGTGATGTCATCAGTAAGACTCCACCCACATGTAAGAAAGGTGCTGTTATCTGGTCAGGAACAAGAGAAAAAAAAAATCTAGTAAAATCTAACATGAGAAGTGGAAATCATAGACACACAGAACAAGGTAAGGGCTGGCGGAGGAGAAGAAGAGCATCACCTGGAAGGACAGCAGCAGCGTCCTCCATTCTTTACTCCACAGGTTGGACAAGACGGCCATGGCGATGACGGAGACCGTCAGGCTCACCAGGATCCCGATCTGCAAAAAACAGTATCAAAGTGTAGAAATATGAAAAATGTTTCATATCGATAGAAAACATTTTCATTTGGCAACACTGACTAGAATTCGTTCATTCTAGTGATTTTTTTCTTTAGCATCCAGTGAATAAAACATCCTAATAAGCTCAGAGAAAAGAATTAGCAGGTCAATTTTAAGGGTACTGTTTAGCTCTCAGCATAAAGTTTTTTCAGATGATGTCTGGTTGATATAAGGAGAACAACAAACATGGAACCACAGTATATACGACAAAAACAGAGTTTGTGCAATTCTAACAAGCTTTAAAGTCAATATTTGGTACATTTTCTTTAAGCAGTCAGGAACAGGAACAGTTCTGCAGGCTTCTCAAAGGACATTCAAAGCTCTTCCTTGGATGTTGGCTGCCTTTGTTATACATCAAGGTGAACCTACACTGCTTCAATAATATTGAGGCCTCTGGGAAGGCCAATCCATGACGCATAGTTTTCCACTGTGTATTTTTCTATCCAACTATGTTTTTACTGCACTAGCAGTGTGTTTGGTATCATTGCCATGCTGAAACTTTCTGTCTGCCTCCACTGTGTTTTAACACTCGCTGTCGTCTCGGTCTCCTGACCTCTGTACTTACTGACGATTTGAAGCAAAAATTTATCTCCACTAATTTTCAGTCCAGCTCTTGTGTAATGTGGCATACCTCAGACTTTTTACCCTTCCTTAAGAACAGCTTCTTTACAGCCACCCTTCCACTGAGACTTTTTCTGATAAGACTTAAGTGAGCAGTCGATGAATCAACTGAAGGTCCAGATTTATCTCTCTCTCTTTTCCCTACTTCTTAAGGAAATGACTTTCAGACACTGAAACTATTTTATCTTTGGAATTTTTCATAGATCCAGTTAAAGGCTGCTAGTAACAAAGTGCCAGGAGATATAATTTAAAATCGGTTCTTTTATGTGTAGATACTAGATCAACACCATGTGTTAGGTGATTTTACTGTGCTTGATTCATAGGTCAATGTTACGTGGCTTAACAAAAAATAAATAAAATCCCTGTGGACATGTCAGGTCAGCCAGCATTCAAAGAAGAATTTTGAAAGACCTCCAGAAAGCATGAAGAACTATTGCTCATGACCACTTTAGGAAATTAAGAGAAAATAAAGAAAAGTCCCTTTAAGACCGGGCACAGTAATTATCCACCATAATTACTGTGCAGACATGCATGTCTGAGCTCAGAATTGAATTTGAAGTCTGCAAAAAAAATCTATGAAAAAGCTGCTGGCCAGTTCCAGTGACACTGCATTCACCCGACATTCCATAAAAACTATGAGAGACATCACTGAGTTACCTTGTGACTCCAGTGTAAATAAAGCTTCTGGCCCTCTGACAGCAAGCACACAGCCAGCAGCTGCAGAGAGACAGAAAAGCACAGAGAAAATAAACTTAGGAAGAGATGATGGGACTTTCTGGACAAAGTCTGAGGAATAGTTCAAAGTCTATGTGAGCTATAGTTAATAAATGCATTCACCAAAGGGCCCGCATTTCTGTACTGGCTTTAAAATTCCCATAATAAAACTGACTTTTGTGTTCAGACAGGCCTGTTTTGTGCTCTTTGTGTTCTGGTTCTGCACTATTTTCATCATTAACTTTCCAGTAGCACAGGAAACAGTAAAGGACATAAGATAACAGCATAACATAGTGGGCATGGTTATGGGTTTAAAGATGAGAACATAAAACTCTTGCACACAGGAACGTCACAGGATTGCATAAGAGCGGCGCTTGGAAAAGTTTAAAGCAGCCAGAGCAGAGTTGATATAAAAACCTGACCTTTTATTGCCTTTGTAAAAATGCTTTCACACTTATGATCTGGCCAGGTTCTCCTGAGCTCGTCGATTTAAAGCAAACACACAAACAGTGAATCTTGTTTCTTTTAAATTTACAAATACCCACTTAAATTTTGAAACTAACATGTATCTCATCTGCACATGAAGAAGAAGAAAGTGTTACATCAGTTTGGAGTTATACATTGGAACCATTTACGCACTTGCTTTCTAATCTACCACTTCACAGCAGATGTCTCGAGCAGCTTTATGTTGTAAGATAAAGACCCTGCAGTGCTAGAAAGAGAACCCCTTCATGTTTACAGTGGGGAGGAGGAACTCCCTGCTAACAGGAGGAGGTCTCCAGCAGAACCAGGGACTGATTGTGGGGTAAGAAAACAGAAAGGCAAGTTACATAACTAGACTACCTCACGCAAAGACTGACTACCACAGTTTCACTGGCCTGTGGCCAATTTATGACTGACTTAATGAGCGTGCCTTTGGACTGCGGGAGGAAGCTGGCCTACCTGGAGGATTAGAAGTACAGGGAAAATATGCAAATCCCAAACAGGAGCGATTAGTGACCTCAGAAGTGTGTAGAAGCGTTGGTAGGTGTAATTTTGTACTACGAACAAAGGCAGGCTTACTGGTTCCCATGTTTCCACACTTTATGACTAACAGCCTCCCAGCTTTTCCTGCATATTTATGAGAACTCTCTGCAGCAAAGCAAAGGTGTCAAAATAGCCCAGAAATGAGTGAAAACATCAGCATAAAACTGCTGCGGGGCTGCAGATCAATCGATTTCCCATGTGTCTACTTGTGGTGGGTGGAGGGTATGATTTCTGGGAGAGAGATAGGGTAGGATGGTTAAGGGCATGGCATCAGCTGGGGTGAGTGGTACACCCAGAGTGCTAATTATTTTCTCTCCCTGTATAGTCGGTGCAGGGCCTGAAGAAGAGGATTTCAACAGAGTGAATGTTTCCTGGGCGGAAACATTCACTCTGGCTGCTGGAGCGAACAATTGCAGTTACAAGTTACAAGATAAATGAATTTCAGTGATGGTGGATTAAACATATACAATATTTAAGTGTTTGCTTTTGTTTTTCCTGATTTTTCAGGTTTTAAACAATCGATCGGTTGCTTCAAATTTGTGTTTGAAAGAAATTACTAAAAGTGATTGAAGTTCCTATGTTTTAATACTGTTGTATCAATAAAATATGAAAGAGTACTTACATGAACAACCTGTGGTTAAAAAAACATGAAGACTTTTTTCTAAAAAACTTTTCAAAAACATTAAAAAATATGATAAAAAGAATCAACAGTAAAACGATGACACCACTTGGGCAAATTATCGAATCAGCTAAAAAGACAAGTAGTTTGTGTCTCACCACAAGCACTGTGACGTAGGTGAAGAAGACCACAGCGACAGCCAGCAGCACCACAGACCACGGGAACCAGAAGCCCAGGTTCCCAAAGTTAAACCTTCAGCCAAAGGAGAGGAAGCACAACAGACATGAAGGCAGAAAAACGTTTGTTACATGTTGAGTCAACAAAGACAAAGACAAAGACATATGAACATAAATTTGGCACCAATGATTCCTGCAGCAGATTAATGTGGACAGCTCTATGTTTACCTACAACTACAAGTACTACAAGTGCAGGAGTCGCTCCACCCACCAGTCAAAGTCATTGTAGTCGTTCTTGGCTTGGCCCCAGAAGTAGAGGAACAGCAGCGTCAAGCAGAAAGCCGCCACAAGCACAGCAAAGCTGGCGCCCTCCAACTGACGACAGAGGAGACGAAACAATGACAGAAATTTGTTTTTGTTATTCCCCGAGTTAAATCCAGCCCCCGCACTGTTTACTGCTCTGTTTTTGTGACAGTTTAAGACTTCCTCTGAGTTTTACAGAGACAGAGGGGCTCCAACTGGACAGCTCTGTTCAGCATCAGCACAATAACAAAGTGAAACAAAGTTGTTTAACTGTAATGTCTGAAAATGATTTCTCATTTGGTGACTTTTACAGTTGTAGAAATGCAAATACTGAAGTCAATAACTGCAGAAAACAAAACAAAGAATCAATACACATCACCCTTACTTCATTTCCTTTTATTGATTTGTTTGATCTTCCTCCAACTGCAGCTGATTTATATTCTCCCACGATGATTTATTAGTGTTTTTTCATGATGCTACCACCACCATGCTTGGCACTTGCTACAGTGTTCTCAGGTTTAAAAGCCTATGACAGCCTTGAGCCCTGGTGGTTCCTGGATTGTTCCTGAACATCCCTCCTAACCAGTTTACTCACATTTAAAGGTGACAGTTTGGATCTTCTTCCAGACCTCGGATTTCCTTGCAGTTCTCTATTGTTTTGGGTATTCGTCAATCAGATCCTTTTTATGCTGGGAACTGCCAGTTGCAGTCAATCATGATCACCAGTTAGAAGTTAATAGGCCTTGGCCTTATCAAGTTAAAGGACACTGTTGAACCTTTAGGACCACTTATTCAAATATGTCAGTGAATGTATGTATATATTTGAGCCTTTGTGGATTAAGATACCTTTTTTTCCCTAAAACTGAATTTTCTATTTACTCCAGTTATCTTTGTCTAATATTAAAATTTGTTTGATGATCTGAAACATGCAAAAAAAAAAAAAAAGAGAGAGAGAGAACAGGAAGGGGGTAAATGCTTTTTCAGAGCACTGTATGACTCAAGAAAGGAAAGTGGGCCACAGAGACGCTTACGTATAGGGCCTAGAGTTCTGTGCTGATTTCTTATATTGAATCTTTCAAAAATAAATTCCAAAATATTCATTTTCCCCAGACTTTTATTTTGGTAAGACCGCTGGAACTTAAAATAAAAAACCCCCAAAACATTGAAACTCCTGCAAACTTAACCACAGTCTGATTCATTAATTCCAATGATAATAAACAGAGGGTGGCTCTCGTGTAGCTGCTTCCTGACCTTGTTGCAGCAGGAGCCTTCAGGTCGACTCTTGTTGTGTCTCCACTGGCAGCCGTACAAACCAGCCAAACATGACACAAAAGGCTGGTGCTCATAACGTTGCAGCAACTTCACACGAAGGCTACGAAACCACTGCGACACTGTGGACGCCATGGCTCATACACACACTGCCACAGCCTCCATCCTGCTCCAACGCACACACAGAAATAAAGACACAAAGACAAAGACAACCAGACAAATTCGAATTAAAGCTAAAACATCAGAAAAGAGGCGAATCAAGTAAAACGGGTACAAACAGAAGCCAAAAGGGTCTTAAATTTGCATTGAAATTGTCCAATAGCTAAAGCATCACTTTTAGGGTGTATTGCAGCACACAATGTGTGCAAGCTAAACCTGAGCTCATTATTTACTGTCTTTTGGGGGTTTTTTTTTAATAGGATAACACTGAGAAACCTTCTAACTCCTCTGGGCTCAGCTCCCAGAAAGCTAAAGTTACACAGCTCACTGGTCTGTTTTGTCCATCACTGGCAGGCTTCTTCACATATGATACTCAAGTGGGTCATTATCACTACAGGAGAACAAAGAAAGTCTCACTAGTTGTGTTTCCCCCTTTAAGACAGATTTACTTACAGTGCACTTGTGTATTGACTGAAATAAAGTGAAGACAGATGAAACTGATTCAAGTATTAAAAAAAGAAACAATGGTTTCCTGATTTCCGGATTACTGGCATTTCATGCCAGATTGTCTGTCATGGGTGCACTTCTTGGAAATCATAAAAACATGACATGACAAAATATCCACCAGTCATCACGAAACTAAAGACAAGCAACCTGGGATTATGGTGCTAAATCTTCCAAACTTTTAATCCGACTCAAATCTCACTTTTTTGATTCACTTAACACTTTCCTTCGTGTGTTGTATCGTGGCCGAATTAAAGACTTAGACTCAAATTCATCATAAAAAGTGCTAAATGAGTAAAACACACTAAGCGCGTTCGCAAACCAGCATGAAAATATTAGAATGGTTCATTTATTTAACGCATTCTGGTGATGAACGCTCCATAAAACAAAGAACGGGACCTGAGGACCTGTTCGGGGCTCAGGCGAGCAGCGGATCGTTACAAAAACACTGTACAGCCTGTTTTTTGTTACGTCGTAAGGACAGATCTCCTACCTCCAGGCCGGTTCTCCCTCCGGGTAAACGGCAGAGAAGAAGCTGCAGTGTGCAGCTCTTCCTCGGTGGTCGTCCGGAGCAGGTGGCCTCGGATAACGAAGTCGCGTCAATTCAGCGGGAATTACTAACACGGGGACCAGAGGAAAGGCACTGCCTTCAAAAATACAGGCACACATTTTTTTTAAACGTCTGCATTAGGATGTTAACGATTCTATACAATCTTGTGCATTTATTTTTGCGCCACTTAGCTTTAATTTACACTCCATAGCGACATTTTATATGTATCGAGAATATTTTGTAAATATTTTCCAGTATTAAGGCAACAGAGCGGTTTTATTTTGAAATTAACACGGAAATGAGAAGATTGTAAATGTCTCACTGCTTTATTCTGGGTGCTGTTGATGTCCTGCACCTCTGTGTCGTCCACCGCCACCTGTTGCTGCAGTCGTGGAAAGACACTGCGACCATCATCATCATCGTCATCCCAAGGAAGCTTGGTTTGCAGGCTGGCTTTATATGCACAGATCCCATAAACGAGTAGATAAATAAATAAATAAACTATTTCCAAACATTTATTTGGGCAGTTATTGTAAAGGAACTAAATTTTATTTTGCACCAAATCACAACAACAGTCGCCTCAGGGCGCTCAATATTGTGAGGACCCAACAGTAATACAGAGAAAACAGAAAACCCCATCAATCAGACAACCCACTGTGACCAAGCACTTTGGCCACAGTGGGAAGGAAAAACTGTCTTTTAACAGGAAGAAACCTCCAGCAGAACCAGGTGAGACTGGTTGGAGATGAGGGGAGGAACACAGGACAAAGACATGCTGTGGAAGAGAGCCAAAGATTAATAATAACTCATAATAAAATGCAGAGAGGTGTATAAACACATAGTTAGTGAAAACGGGTGAGAGTGCATCATGGGAAGCCCCCAGCAGTCTAAGCCAATTGCAGCCTAAGCTTTGTCAAAAAGTAAAGTTTTAAGCCTAACCTTAAAAGTAGAGATGGTGTCTGTTCTACGACACACAAGTAAACCACCAGTCTGAGAGCGAAGTGTCCTAATGGGGTGATACGGTACTATAAGGTCATTAAGATAAGATGGCACCTGATGATGCAAGACCTTGTATGTGAGGAGCATGATTTTCAATTCTATTTTGGATTTAACTGGAAGCCAATGCAGAGAAGCCGATATAGGAGAAATCTGCTCTCTCTTTGTAGTCCCTGTCAGTACTCTTGCTGCAGCATTTTGGACCAACTGAAGGCTTTTCAGGGAGTTTTTAGGACATCCTGATAATAATGAATTACAGTAGTCCAGCCTGGAAGTAATAAATGCATGAAGTAGTTTTTTAGCGTCACTCTGAGACTCTTTTGCACAAAGAGGAGAAATCAGTCCTACATATTTCTTTAATATGTGTACTGAAGGACATATCCTGGTCAAGAAAGACAAACCCACTATTTATTGTTTAATTATTTTATACATAAAAATGTACAAATATTCAGCTTGTTTTACATTATAGGAAAATAAAAAATGAGGAAACCATGATAAATGTTGTAAAGACTCACCTTTCAGCACACTCACTCACTTCACCAGATTCACCTTGTTCCTTTTCCTCACATTTGATCAGGTTTGGTGCTTGCCCTTAATTGCACTCACCTGTCACCCGTTATATAAGGACTGCACTCACCTACAGCTCACTCTTTCTTCACTCCCACATGGGGCGTCAGCTGAGTTTTTGTTTGGGTCTCCTCAGTTCACGTATTATTTTAAGCTAATGAGTGACTTAAATCACACTTTGTTTCTTTTCAGAGTTAGCAGTCCATGTGTGTCCTTTAATACTGATTATTCAGTTAAATGAGAAACCTGTAAGTGATGACTGTTCATTCTCATTCTGATCGGATGAGCCCATGATGGTAAGAAGCTCCTGCTTCCTCTGAACCTCCTTAACAATAAAGGATGACAAAATATTAACTAACAGAAGAGAAGCTTAGGTGAGCACGTCTTTTTTCCTTCAAATGTTAATGAACAGTCTTGGAATATCTGTGTAGTTGGTCAACTGTTTGCAAACCTGTAGAAATTCAATTTTATTGATTTTGCATGCGTTCATAGCAGTTGCTTTAAGGTGCTTTAGTTTTATTAAGTGAACAATAGATGATCTTTGAGCAGCAAGTACAGTGAGGGTCAGGAGCTGCTTCATCTGGAGGTGAATGTAAATAAGAAGAAAAGGGCACACAGACATCGAGAGAGAAGACAGAAGTTAATGACACAAATAGATGGCATAAAAACCCTAGGGGAGGGACAAGAGGTGAGTCCTTCAGCAGCACAACTAAGGAGTGAATGCATTCTGAATACAAGAGAGCAGAAAAGAAGAGAAAAATCATCCTGATTCATTTTTTCCTAATGAAACAGTTAACAGTGTGTACAGAGATATCATCGGATTGCAGTGCACCCCTCAGTCTGGTCATGCTTTCCATCTCATCAAGCTCTTCTGCCCCCTGAATGGCTAATGTGTCATCCCTCCGGTCCAGACAGGAACTCTGCTTTCTGAATGTCAAGTGAAGTTAAAGCCCAAACAAAGTGATTCCTTCACTAACATCTACAGCCCGCAGATAGAGCTTTGTTTACATGAACCTCTTAAAGCAGATAAATAGCTGCTTTTACACCATAAACAGAATAAATGTCTAGTAGTTCATCTTGTTTTACTTGAACTTTCATTCCCACTGGGTGGACAGACTCCCACTGCAGCTGCAGGACAGATTTTGTAAATATTAACGAATTCTGCACAAATAGGAAATGCCAAGTCAAGCAGATCACAAGAAGTAGCATGTGAAGGACAATGGTAGAAATGGCTGCTGTGGCAGTCTAGTTTAATTTAACATAATGAAAATTTAAGAGTGTAAAGCAGCTTGAGTTCAGCCTTTACTACAAAGTAAAGCTGAGGTTGATGAGATGTTACTGAGCAGATTTTTTTAAGTCAAAGTTCATTTTCTTTCCATCGCTGAAATGCTAATCAAATGGTAATTAATGGATGGAATAGCTCATTTTGCATTCAAGACCAAAGCAGCAGCGGCCCAACTAATCCCACCATGGTAATAGCACTTTTGTACTGCAGGCCTGAGCTTTTACAGACATCACGTGAGGAAGCTGCATGTGAGGATGCAAATGTCAAATGCAGGGAAACTGGTCATTAAAGTCTATTTGATGTCCAACACTGCAAACTTCCTCCAGACATTCAATGTTGCTGCCCGTCAGACTTGAGATTAAAAGAGGTTCAGTTATTTGCGATCTCTTGATTGAATGAGTTACGGATTTCAGATCATGCCACAGCATCTTGATTAAAAATCTGTCCTAACCTTAAGCCCCAAAAGGTTGATTCTGCTCATCTGGACGTAGCGTTTTGGGATTTACTTACCTGGGTGATTGAGCATGCATCAACACATCCTAACCTTAAGGTAGCTCCAAAACAAGAATTGTATTGTTTTCCCAGCCACTCTATTATACCATCTGCTTTGAGCATCATTGTCTTGTTACATCAAAATGTCTTCAGGCCATGAATTTCTGCCCTCTCCTGTATTTTGGTACAATTTTGAATTCAGTCTTCCCTTAGCCACTGCACGACATCCAGGACGTGACCAGTTAAGCAGCCAAAAACATAGTTCTTCCTCCACACTGTGTGTGGTGTGTGGGTGTGGTCTCTGGGAATGCTGTTCCATCTGGCTTTATCCATTCCAAAAATAGTTTTGTTGTGCTTTTGGGATCAATGTCCTGTTGGTTGTTGATTTGAAGTGAAAGTGAAGAATTTGGAGGTTCATTAGTCCAACTGCTGCACAGTCCCCAAGAATTCAGTCTTCCCTGTGTGTGTGTATGAAATTGATGAAAGTCCGGAAGTAGAAATGTGATCATTTTGCCCTTATTACAGGGATTGGTAAAATTAGTATCTACTATCTTATCTATCTTACTAATTAGCATAATGGGCAATGATTATGTCTGAGCATAATGGTTGTGGACACAGGAGGCCTGTAAGGGGAGCTGGTACCGAAAACAGAAGTACGGATCACCACACTAGCTGGAGAAGGGATAGTGGGATGTAGACAGACTGTATGTTATTTCTGTCTGAATTATTACTTACTATGCAAGTCTTACATCTCAATGTCAGTGTACTCCATTTTTATATTGCATTAGTGTAACTGCAGCCCCCTGGTGCAATTATCCAGTGTTTTTGGGAACACTGGGGGCAAATATTGATAATGTATACCTTATTTATTGATCCCCGTGGGGAAATTCCTCTTTAACCCATTCACTCTGTGAAGCAGAGATAAGCACAGCTGGAGAGAATTATTACTTCTCATCATCTATGCAAGTCTTACATAGACATGGTCAAGGGGACCTACTGAAATTCAAACTAAGCATCAGAATGGGGCGGAAAGGTGACTACACACGGCAGGCTGGTCTGAGAATTTCAGAACCTGCTGATCTGCTGGGGTTTATCCAGCGAGTGGCAGCTCTCTGGGCAATGGCCATACCACTTTGAGCCGATAGAAAGACGGCAGTCTGAATGCACAACATGTAGAACCTTGAAGCAGATGGGCTACAGCAGCAGAAGACTACGCCAGCTAAAAAAGCTCAAAGGCAAGTTCACCGAGACTGGACAGGAAGATGATCTGAAAAATGTTGCCTGATCTGATGGGCCTCCATTTCTGCTGTGACATTTGGATGGTAGGATCAGAACTGACCTGTTTGGATGGGGAACAGGAGATTAACATGGTGGATGTTCATCTGACCAATCTGTGTGTGTTTCAAAGAATGTTGGTGAATCTATGCCAGGTACTAGTGTGGTATACCTAATAAAGTGGCCAGTAAGTATAGGTCAAAGCATGCTGTGCAAACAAAACAAGTTTTCAAGACTGTTGAAAACTTCTCTTACACAGTAACACCAAATCCATAAAATGTGGAACTCCCCCTCTACATGTAGTGGATTACCACCACTGCACCCTGGATATTAGCACAGGGTGTATGACAAATCCTATGCCTTTCTTTCTCCTGCTACAGTTCATGTGCACACAGGTGCATGATGTTTAATGAAAACCTGTCAGAGTGCAGGTTTTCACTGAACTGCCTGATTTCTGCCTCCTCTGCCTGAACTTCTCACTGGCAGCAAGGTCAAATGTTAAGCCCTTCAAAATATTTACCTCCCAGTTCCTGATTTGACTTTTCAAAATAAAACATGGGTCCCTTGGGACACTAAAAATACCTTCAGACCAAACAGGAAAATGAATAGTCAGCAGGTCTGGGTTGAACCCCACCTTTAACTGTCAGCTGAAGTAACTCCACCCTGCCTGTTAGTGGATAAAATCATGCCCAGTTTGTTATTTAACACTTAGTCAACAGAAATGGAACCAAGCGCTAAAAGGAACAGATCAGTTTGCAGTTATAGAGGTCTATGAGTGCCAAAATGAACAAATGCATTAATTAAATGTATAAATTAAAATTGGAAATATTTTTAAATAAATTATTGAATCCTAATTATATGCATTTAATCAATTTCCAATTGTAATTTGACATTTTTATTAATTATGTAATGATGCATTTAGTTAGTTCTTTTTGGCACTCTAGGCCCTCCGTAGTGGTGGACGTTTAATCTCATTATTAATCCAAAAATTCTGACTTGCAAAAGTCCATCAAAAGGCCAACAAAGAGACCACTCCCACTCAAATTCACACCTAGTGCCAATTTAGAATCACCAGTTAACCTAACATTCGTGTCTTTGGGTTGTGTAGGGAGCCAGAGAGCAAAGTCATTATAGTTAACTAAAACTAAATCTGCTGCTGACTCATTTTTCTGGTTTTGTACAAAAATTCGCCACTTATTGGAAAAGCATTTCTCACTGAAACATTTGGAAAGAGCATCGAACTAAGTGCCTTTACAGCTATGTGTGGTGTGATCAGCAGGAACATGAACTGCATAAAAAGTTACAGCAGCAAAAAAGACTGTCCCCACATTTGAGCTTTGAATGGGAGAAATGGTGACTGCATCATATCTAAAGAGACTCTGAAAACCGACTCGATACATTTCAGAGATCAGTCATGTTTTACAATGTTTATAATTAATATTCTGTGTTTGTGCTTCTACTCTTATTTTTTTTTTTTTTTTTGCATTTACGTTACATTATACTGGTTTGAACGCTGTCACAGGCAGCTGATCGAGGGTATGTGCCGGTTTTCCTTTGTTTAGAATAAAAAAAACATGAAAGAATAAACTAAATTAGAACTGCGTGTGGTAAAACATTGAATTACAAACTGAAAGAGAAAGTGCCCTCAGGCTGACTCTTGTAACCGGTTTGATGAGGATGCTTGCTGTGAGTAATCCCGCCAACCACTGCAGCTCCCATTTATTTTCCACTTCTAATAGTTGGCCTTTAGAGTCACTGCGGATTTTTTTTTTTTTTTTTTTTTTTATTATTATTTTTTCCCCCCCACCTCGCAAACATATTACACCTCTATGGAGTTTCCATCTTTCATGCGGTGTCCTCGCTGGCACTGAAGTATTTTGAGTCTAAATACTTTTAATTATCAGGCATTCAAATCCCCACTTTTATTTTGAAGGCGGTCTCAATCCGTGCGCCTTGACGCAGCAGCGTGGATCAAGTGGACTTTACTCTGACAGATAAGTCCTGAAAGTTTTCCCCCCTCACGAGGACCGGCTTATGCATTGAGGTCAGACCGTGTGGGCCAGTGAAGAGCCGGGAGATGGCCGACCTGTGGGTTTCCGTAGCGGTGCTGGGGGTTTCGGTGCTCCTCAGCGAGCTGATCCGCTCCGCAGCGCGTCTGTTCCAGAGAGATTACCGGATTTACCTGCTGGAGGTGGCGTCCACATTCCAGCTCTGCTGCTGCACGCATGAACTCAAACTGCTGGGAGACTCGGCCCAGCTGGAGCTCAGCTACGGCCTGGCTCTCACCTACACGGTGACTCTTGTCCACTTGGCAACTTTCCAGGACGCGACCTGTAACCCCACCGCGGCTCTGGAGAGCGTGTGCCGCGGGACCCGCAGCTTAAGGGCGGCCGGCGTCCTCATTATGCTCCAGTTCGCAGCTGCCGTCGCCGCGCAGTCTTATGTCGCCTCCGTGTGGTCGCAGGGTCTTTCCGACATCCACCTGCGGCACCAGAGCTCTGACTTCAGGTGCTTCGATCCCCTCGGCGGGACGCTGCTGGAGGCCGCGGTGGTGGAGCTGGCCTGCGCCTTCGTTTTCCAGGCTGCCTGCATGCACGTCCACAAACTGGACGCAAGACTCCAGGTGCACTTCATCGCTGCTGTTGTAACTGCAGCGGTTTATGCAGGTGTGTTAATGAGGGGCACCTCCCACTCTTCACAAGTCTAAACGAGTAAATGAAACCCCCTTTAAACAGAAAAGGTCACAGTTTGTGCCCTGCACAGACAGGGAAAACTTTTTTTTTTTGTAAATGTTAAGAACAATCCTGCACATGAATACTGGCAATCACCATGCCATGGTTCCTGTCAAAAACTTTGTACTGTCCTGAGAACCACAACACAGACCCACAAGAATCAAAATCTAAATGGCACAACTAAAATACTGATCACAATCCTACTAAATCCAGAATTTAAACCATCCTGTGAGCCTTTGTGCTTGCAAAAGTGCAATTAATAAATGCACCAACTTTGCATATTTACCCTCCTCAGCATGTGGGTAAAAAGTGCAGATGGTTCCATGTGCTTAAAGTAAATTAATGATTCTTCCATCTTTTGTTCTGTGCAGGTGGAGAGATTTCTGGAGCCATTTTCAACCCAGTGTTGGCCTTCTCCGTTCAGTTCCCCTGCAGCGGCCACACCTACCTGGAGTATTGTTTTGTGTACTGGCTGGGACCCGTTTTAGGTAAGCAGCAGACTGGAGTCCACTCTTTATGATCTCACGTCCACTTTTAGATGTGAGAGTGGTATTTGTTGTCTTTTCTAACTCTCAGCAAATAAGAAAATTGACTAAGAGCTCAGGACCGACCTGCTCTACAAGCTACTCCATGGTCAGATTAGGATGACTGACTATCCTCTAAATAAAGAAGCTTGACCTGTCATTTAAATGACTCATACCTGACATGTCTTCTTGTTGTTACCAAAATAACTTCCTGTGTCTAACATGTGTGTGCAGGCGTGGTGAGCTGCATCCTTCTGTTTGAGAAGATCATCCCTTTCCTGTTTGGTGGGAGTACCGCTGGTATGGACGTTCCTGCCATCCAGAAAAAGAAGACCCAGTAGGTGCGAGTGGGAAAAGCCGTGCCTGTTTTTAAAGCTTTTTATTCCTCATGTCTTAACGGATAACAACAGCACAGCCAGGTTTTCTTTTTCTTTTGTTATTAATGCTGCAGTGCAGGGTTGCCTCACCTTCAAAATATCTGTGAACACATAAAAAAACAATACACACTGTAATGTGTGGGTACTGTCAGGGTAAAACGCACTTTTACTATCACTGAACAGCAAATGTCAGCTAAGCTGTCAAATACACTGTTAGAAAGCTGACGTCTAATCAGAACACACAAGTGGCTTCAGTTTCTCACTAAAAGATGACAAATGTGCTTCATACAGAGGCTCAGACCTGCTGCTAAAACACTATTTTAAATGTTAACAATAACATACGCATTCTGGGGCTTAAGGTTGACCTAAAATATTAATTCTTTCTTCATGTGCAATTAAATGTTAGCTATAATGAGACTGCAGCTACCAAAAAGCATAAAATACACTAGTGTGCTTTTCTAGTCTGCACAAATTGTATCTTTACCCTACATTTAACAGGAAAACGGCCCTGGATATGCACGGTTAGTGCCATTTTTATTAATAGTTATTTTCATTAATCTTATCGTCTTAAGATTTAAGCACAAATATTTAAAGTTTTGCCAAAAAATAACATGAAAATTGTCATAAGCACAGCAACGGTGAATGTATGCACTATTATTATGCTGAATGTATATTTGTGCTTATGTTATCGCACATGTGACGAAGCTGAAGAACAACAGAACCACACTGATTTTAAAAATGCAGACAAAGCACAAGCAGCTAAGTGGTTAATATGCAAACAAGTAGGTGTGATGGTGCACCTACTAAAATTCATCTTTTTCTCTATGCAGTCTGGTAGATTCATGACTTTTTGGATTGTGGGCTATTAATTGGAAGCACTTTAATCATTTATGCTGCTCCCTTATTTCCCATGAGCGTCACCACAGCGGATGGATCCGACTTACACGACCCTTCCATTTATTTTGGTTTGGCACGCCATTAGGAGTACAATAGCCTGAGTCTGTTCTGGATTGCGGGAGCCACATTTCAAGCCTTTTCTTAAGCCTGATATTACTGATATCAGGACATGTTTTCAGAGGTGTGAAGAAAGATCCCCAGTTCGAGACCAGAAGAAGACGCCAATCCGTTTGATGTTGTGCCTGGAAGATTATTCTGTGTATGGATCAGCTGTGGCGATCTCTCGTTAATAAGAGAGCAGCAGAAAGAATCTAAGACACATACAGCCACGTGCAATCTCCAAATGCCATAAAACAACATTATAAAAGAGTTTAATTCACTCTTATTGCCAAACTGGGTGTTGTTGGAGGAAAGGACTGCAGATGTTTGGTTTTATTAACCATGTTTTCAAAGCCTTAAAACTTCAGATGTCTTGCTTTTTTACTTCACGTAGCATGTTAAAGAAAACTGGACCTCAGTTGTAGGACATGCTGATGGTGATGGTTGGTTTTGGGTGACCAAACCTTTTATCGGTTTAATCTCACGTTTGGCTCGGTTAACGTGTCTGTCTGGTAGTTTACTGTATTTAACGGTTCAGGTGCTAGAATTATACTGTATGTGGTGCTGGTGGGACTTTAGTATTTTATTTTTGGGGCACAACACTGAATCTGAAGTTTCTGTGCATAAAGACGACTGATCTTAAAAACCTCCTACAGTGCGAGTTTCTGATTGTAAAACTGGGATAATTATTTTAAATAAGAATGTGATTAAACACATTTGTCTGTGAACAAAATGTTTAGTGGTTTTCTATAATGTTGTAATTTAAATGCAGTATTTTGATTAAAAATATGTGTCTGAAAAATGTTAAATGCTGTGTTTTTATTGGAAGGTGGCAGGGAAGTTTCCATGCAGACATTCGTGGGTCCTCGGATGAGGAATTGTAGTTATTTAGATCCAATTTGAGGATAAATACAAAGACTAGCCAAACAAAAACTGCCTAGAATGAGTGTGTAGTGTAGTTTATATATCACACATAGAGTAAAATGTGTCATTTGGGGTCTTTTCATCAGTGAAACACACAACCAAGTGACGGGTTAATCTCCTCTCTCTGAGGTTTGGATTATCACAGAAACAGATCCCATAAAATCCCCCCACCCACCCACCCACCCACCCAGGGCTCACGTGGTGCCGGTTACACAACACGACCTTTGTGTCCTCTCCTCCGCCGCCTCCTCCTCTTCCTCGGCTGTCTCACACTCTCCAAACAAATGCCCAACACCAGCGTCTCTGTTTTTCCTCAGTGTGGATCATCGTCAGCACAGAACAGATGTCAAACGTGTGACCTTTGGCCCCTCAGCCTGCCAAATGAATGCACGTCATTCCTTTAGACCTGCTGCTTGGTTGACAGAGCGGCACGTGCTCGATGGTTTGTAAACATGCTTCCTCCTGCTGACGTGATTAGTTTATCTCACAGTGTGCTGTTTTAAAAGAGTGGTGCTAAAGTTCACAGCTGCAACAAACTCCTCTGACCCTCACTCACATGACACGAGAGATTCTTTTATCTCAGCAGTGTTTACGATGGTGACGAGCAGCTTTATGTGGCTCTGAGCTTTAAGTGGACTTTCATGCTTTATTATGTAAAAGAGATACGAGGATCTGTGTGTCTGGCTGGGATTGATCCAGTGATCTTTTGGTTGGCAAGTGAATGCATAAACACAAACACCAGACCACTAAATATTTGCAGCTGTGCCGTCTAACACTGGGGATCTTCAGAGAGCTCCCAAAGCTGCTGAACTCTCTCATCTGTGCTGATTCAGAAGCCTTTCCTGTTCTAAGAGAAAGTGACTTAAGCTGGAGATGGAATTATAAAGAGCGTGACAGTCATGTCAGGGATCTGAACTGCTTTTATTTTATGGGGCTATTAGAAGCAGATGGAGCAAATCTGTTTTTAAACCTTGGTCGTCTGCACTTTGGGACCAGAATCCTCCAGGTCGGGACTTTTAATTATCCCCAAAGTCAGTGGTAAAACCCCGTGAGACAATTTGTCACTGTGACCTACGTCTGTGGAAAAGCCGTCCTGAAGATCTGATCCTAACCCCTTTATATGTTAATGTTTATTGTGTGTGTGTGTGTGTGTGTGTGTGTGTGTGTGTGTGTAACAGGGAGGTCGAGGCCTCTTTGGTACGTTCATGTCCTGTTAGCAGCTCAAACAACAGAGTGCAATTGCAACTCATTTCTAACATGTTTTTATTTTCTTATGTATCATATATCTATATATATATCTATATATATATCTATATATATATCTATATATCTCTATATATATATCTATATATCTATATCTATATATCTATATCTATATATCTATCTATCTATCTCTATATCTATCTATATATCTCTATATATATATATATCTCTATCTATCTATCTATCTATCTATCTATATATATATCTATCTATATCTATATCTATATATATATCTATATATATCTATAGATATCTATAGATATCTAGATATCTATAGATATCTATATCTATAGATATATCTATATCGATATATAGATATAGAGAGAGAGAGAGAGAGCGTTATAAGGGTCAGCTGTTGGTGCATGTTTTGCATTTGTAAAACGAGCACAGTTGATGTCAGGCTTAAAACCCATTTTATTATGACAAATGTACAAGATCGGATTCATAAGAAATAACAGTAAAGTTAACAAAAAAAAATGTAAGGAGCAGACAAAACATCACCAACCAGTCTACTAGGATCTATACACAGTGGACAGGGTGTCTTTCCTCCCAGATTCATCATGAGGTAAATAGGAAACTGTTAACACTTCAGTCATTGGCACCGACCTCCTTTCTCTTTATTAAGCCTTTACTTCTCTCCATCCCTCTGCAGGTCTCGCTACGGGTTATTTCATAACCATGAGATACATATTTATACATTCTCCTTATCTCTGTGGAGAATATAAACAGGGTTACACACAGCACACAGACACTCCTTTGCTCCGTCTCGACCCACCAGGACACGCGCCTCTGTTACGGCTGTAGAACCGGGTTTCTATATTCTGTCCAGCTAATCTAAAAGCTAAATATCGTGTATAGACACCTATGCTGTGCAAGCGGCACGTATGGGTTTTTGTCTTGGAAGTCATATTTTGGCCGTGGCCGGTATCAAAACGGTATGATAAATAGAGTGGTTTATCCTCTGAAGACCATGCTCAGACTACTTTACAAAATATTTTACAAACAGGCTTCACTCTCTGTCGATTATTTTCCACGGCGACGTCCCGTTCTTCCCCCTCGAGGTTCTGTAACACACCTTTAGCAGGTCAGCGCATGCTTTACCCCCTATGCAGTTTCACTGCAAAGTAACACGCCTACTTCACGAGTCCTTCAGCACAAATGCGCCAGGTCAGGAGATCCTGAAAGCATGCCAGAGTTTTTTTTGCGATTTTCTTACAAAAACTGTTGTGCCAATATTACTTCCCTACAAAAGAAAACTATAAGAAACTCATGCAATCCCAAAGAATTGCTCGATATATTTTTCCATGGTTAAAAAAATGCCTCTAAATATATTACAGCAAAAACTACAGATATACACACAGACTGGTTCCAGCAGAGGTCAGCGAAGTCATTGGTTTGTCTTTTTCCCCCTGTTCCCCTGCAACCCGACACATCGCTTTAAAACTATTTGGTTTTCATAATCCTGATCTGATCCAAACCTGAGCTCAGGATTATGGAAACGGCTCATGTCAGAGGAAACAGGAAGATCCAGGGGAGTGGAATAAGAGAGAAAACAGGCTTTCAGAGCCGAGTGTTGTTTATAATGAAGGAGTGTTATGTCTACATTAAAAAAAAAAAATATTCAAAAGGATGCTTTTAAAAAGTCAAACTAGGGAGTTATTTTGCTTCAACTAGGCGATCTTTTTCTGGATATTTCAACCCCATTCTTTAATGTAAACCCTAACACTCCTTCATCCGTTTAAAGATACTAAAAATCTAAAGACCTGCAGGCATCTCCACCCACAAAAAAAAATAAGACACTTTACATCTTTTCCTCAAAGAGACAACAACAAATAAAGGTTTAGATATACAAAAAATAGATTTACTGAAACCATGAATCACATGAAAGCGATGAGAAGAGGCTAGTCTGGATCAGGAGGGAAGGAGAATTCACCTTTTGATTTGGTTTCTCCAAACAAACTATAACCTGAAAGTTCAACCTCTGATGCTGATGGCAGTGCGCGTGTAGTTAAAATAATTATATATGTATACAATATACAAAAGCTACTCTAACATTCAACGACAAAAAAGTTGGGTTCAAGGGGGGGACGAACGAAGGTTGGTCACATATATACATTCACACCTTCATACGAGGGGGGGGGGTAGATTTGACTGTTTAGCATTGAGTAAAAAAAATAAGGGGGGGGGGGGGTGTTAACGTGTTTTAATAACAAAATACACACCGGATATGATCGGAAAGAACCAATAGCTTATCAAATATATCCCTCACATGAAGCAGCAGCTCATGTTAGCTCGGCACAAAGCCTAAAAAGCAAAAATCCTCCTGTAGCTCCTCTAAAGCTCCTCCAGCAACAAACGGGGCATAAAGGGTTAATTAGTGAGCTTCAAAGAGCTTTAAAAAAAAAAAAAAGCTCACAGGTGGATTTATGACTCAAAATATAATGTTTAGGAAATTAAACATTGTTTTAAAAGTATTAACAAACATAAACCTAAATTGGCGCCGCACCACGACTGCCCCGGCTTTCATCGTCCGTAACAATGGAAGCATGTTTGTTGACATCTGGTGCTAAAAGCTGCTGTGAAAGGTCAGCGTGCCTTCTGGTTAATTAAAGCAGACTAACAAGCTAAACCCGCTTCCTCGTAGCTCATCGCGCCGTGTTTGTGCCGAGCTAAATGGCCGCGTCTATCATCTCATCTAACCCTGGCCGGTGAAGTGCGTTTCAATCAAAATGTGATTGCATTTCTTTAAAAAGCCATAAAATGATAAACAGATGTCCAGGACTTGTTACCAATTATGGAATGATTTGATTTTTTAAGTTATTCAGCTTTCAAACAGACTAACTTTTTCCCCACAGTTTCAGAGCCAAAAGTGATTAAAACCACAACTGAAAACAGGACAACGATGACGACGACCGGGGGGGACGACGGTGCTTCGGCGGGTCAACTGGTTATTTCCAGACAAACGAGGAATGATATGTCAGTGCCCTTATTGGCTGCAAGATCCCATGAGGACAGCGTCACACTGGAGGTGTGGGGTCCAGGCTTCCAGGTGACATGAAAAAAAACGGACATGGAGGAGGAGTTGTTGTTGGCATGGGAGGGAATAATAAAGTTAAGCAATATAAAAATACAATACCACCAAAAAAAGAAAACAAACAAACAAACAAACAAAAAAATAACAAAGAAAAAAAAAAAGAAACAGTACACTGTTTTTGTTTTTACAATTGTTCATTATTGCAGACGTAGTCCACGAGGTCTGTGACTCCTAACAGGTCGTCTTCGTCATCGTCCTGTGCCGCAATGTCCTGCCCCACCAGCCCATTTGGTGCTATGGCAGCGGCCGGTGTGGCACTGATGCTTTTGGGTGGCTCCAGATGCGGGATGATGCCTGGAGCGGTGACTGTAGCGATGGTGGTAGCGGGCCGGCTGATGATACCCTCGAGGCTCTTTATGGGGCTTTGCCCGTTGGCGGGCGGCAGCTCTACCAGGCCGCAGTCCAATGCATTTGTTCCCTTTGACTCCTCCTCTGTTTTCTTCTCCTTCGGCTTCTCCTCTTGCTGCTCCTCGTCATCGTCATCGTCCGAGTCGATGCGGTTCACTCGTTTACGGATGGGTCGATCCTCCTCGGAAGATTCGTCCGAGTCATCGTCGGAGTCGTCATCTTCTGACGCTCTCCTGCGTTTTAGCGCTAGGAGTCTGCGTCGCTGCCGGGAATCTTCCTCTGATGAAATTTTATTCGACCTCCAATCCCTCGAATCTTCCTCGGAGTCTCTCGAGAAACTCGCTGGGAAGAGAAAACAAGAGGCACCTTTAGTCTTGCTGTGGTCACACGTCTAATATACCGCCACTGCAGGTGGATACATGTCATTAATCATGTTCACGTCAACATTGAAAAACAAAACGTGCAAATGAGGCAATCAGTTACAACTCAGCAACTTAAAACTGATGCAAATAATGAAATAAGACTGTGTGTGTGTCAAACAGTCAGAATTTAAATAAAATCAAATGAGGAAAAGTTTGAATCAGCGTCATCTCTAAAAGACGTCATTAAACCAGCACTTCTCTGCTGTCGCTGTCCGTGGTGCTGAAAGTGCTTGTACTTTGTCAGGGTTAATGCTGAAGTTTCTCACGTGACATTAAGTTCTCGTTGCTCGACAGTGGTCCGTCCATCACTTACAGTAAATGTACAAGCAACCAAATCAATCACATGGAAGTTTTACCTCATGACTGGTAGGTGTGCCGGATGGTCACGAACCAGTCTCTAAGCCGGTGTGATTTATGTAGTGACTCTGGTCTTAACTATTTTAAGATCAATAAGACATCATGGGTACAGGAGGGAGTTAATAAAGCTTAGATACTGCAAACATCTGCTGAATATTATCAAAACTGGATGAAAAAGTTATTTTTTAGAAAGACCCCAAACTTTTGTATTTGTTTTAAAGGATTTGTTAGTAATACAGACTCAGTGACTTTGAAAGGTGATTTTTATTCTGACCTCTAACTGTAAGTCAAAATATTTTAAGATAAATTAATGGAAACCAAAGTTGTTCTCCACACTTTTAACTCATCTGATTGATCAATCTATTTAGATTAGTAATTAATCACTGAAGTGTTTCTGACTGACCGTCGCTGTCGGAGCTTTCCTGCCGACGTCTGGGTTTCGTTTTGGCCCGGTTGGTTTCGGCCTGAGAGCCTTCAGACTCTGACGTCTCGCAGTAGTTAACCTGCTTCTTCTGGCTCCGCCTCGACCGCCGGCGGCTCATATCCAGATCACTGTCACTGTACTCACTGGAGCCTTCGGTCACTGCACAGAAACGCACAAAAACAACAAAGAAGGGGTTAAAAATCAGAGGATAACCTGCGGCAGGAATATTCTTAGACACAAATTTTAAATGACATTGTGCTCAGACATTTAAACTGTAATTCTGACTTGCTTGTGTACCCCGACACATTCCCCTTATTAACCTGCTCTCTTTGTGTAGTTCATCCTAAAGAGGCTCACCAGCAAGAGCAGGGCTAATGCTGGGTCTCTTTCCTGCACCAGCACTGGTCTTTTCTCTTAACTTTCTTGGCAGTTTTGTGTACTAGTTACTAGTTTAGCTTATTACTAGTCTTGTTTATAGTTTTACCGGGGGCTCCAACCTCAAACATTTGTGTTAGATCTCTGTGAGTAATTTCTGGGTTTAAGTACTGAAATAGCAGCGTTTCAGAGGCGATCTAAGCTCTAAAACCTCTGGTTATAAGCAAAGATGCTCTGGGTGGATGGCTGGAAACTGTGGGGCAGACAACTGAACTACAACTTGCACCTTTTAACCTGTAGACACCTCTTTATTTCAGGTTTTAGAGAATAAGTAAAAAGAGTGTAATGTAAAACAGATACCAATTTCATCATCATCGTCCTCCTCATCCGTCTCGTCCTCCTCATCATCCGAGTACCCTCTCGGTCGCCGCCGCTTTCTGGAGCTCCGTCTGCATGTCAGCAGTCTGCTCCGCGAAGACTTTCGATGCCTACCGCTACCGTTGCTGCCAAAGTCGCTGTTGTTGGAGTCTGCCTCCGATTCAGCTTCCGTGTCGTTGTCCGTCACAACAAACTCTTCTTCTGAGCTGCATCCGAGCAAACAAACGAACGCAGACAGAGTTCAGCATCTCGTGAGCAAAACTGACAGATTTATGAAATTGGAAACCAAAAGACAAACTGTACCTTTCACTGAGGCGAAACTCTTCCTCGCTCTCCTCCTCGTCCACGGTGCTGTCGCTGTCCAGGTCGTTGAGTCGCCGGCGTTTTTTCCTGCGCTGGCCGGCGCTGGGTCGCGGCGGCTGGCCGTTCTCCTTGCCCTCCTCTGCTTGTAGGATGGTAGAAATATCCTTCCCTCTGTGCCCTGTGATGTTGGCCATATCTTTACCCCGACCCGCTCCTGCAACAAACACCTCACAGTTACATTAAATACTTCACATCTCTTTCACATTTGAACCGCTTCATGTGTAAATATGACAAGTTGCTACATTCTTCTGCATTACAAACAAGCCGGATACAACATGTTAAATGAGCTTCAGATTTTGGGTTGATCTTCAGAGCCAGAAATGTTTTCAGCAAACTACACAGTACAGTTTCTTCTCCTCCTACCTCCACCCTCTGCTTCTTTGATGTCTTCTTCGATAGCCTCCTCGATGGCCTCGTCAAACTCATCAAATCTGCAAAGTTTACATCAACACAAACAAGAATATTTTTTGCTGCCTGGAGAAT